>NC_088222.1:58261094-58342204 GCF_036934945.1 Oncorhynchus masou masou
CCAAAATACCTAATTGACGGAGTTTGTTTGCAACAAGGCAAGTAACAAACAAGTAATACTGCAAAAGATGTGGCGAAAGCAATTACCATTTTGTTCTACATACAAAGTGTTATGTTTGGGGCAAATCCATAACAAGAAATTACTGAGTACCACTCTCCATATTGTCAAGCATAGTGGTGGCTGCACCATGTTATGGGTATGCTTGTGATTGTTAATGACTGGGGAATTTCTCAGGATAAAAACAAAATAAAATGGAGCTAAGCACAGGCAAAATCTGAAAGGAAAACCTGGTTGTCTGCTTTCCACCAGACACTGGGAGATGAATTCACCTTTCAGCCAGACAATAACCTAAAACACAATGCCGAATCTGCACTGGAGTTGCCTACCAAGAAGACAGTGAACGTTCCTGAGTGGCCGAGTTACAGTTTTGACTTAAATCTACTTGAAAATCTATGGCAAGATCAGAAAATGGTTGTCTAGCAATGATCAACAACCAATTTGGCAGCTCTTGAAGAATTTTGAAAAGAATAACAGGATAATGTTGCACAATCCAGATTTGGAAACCTCTTTGACTTACAAGACTCACAGCTGTAAATGCTGCCAAAGATGCTTGCACAAAAGTATTGACTCAGGGGTGTGAATACTTATTTAAATGAGATATTTCTGTATTACGTTTTCAATACATTTGCAAAAAAACAACAACATGTTTTCACTTTGTCATTATGGGGTATTATGTCGAGATGGGTGAGAAAAAGAAAATAATTTAATTATTTAGTTTTGAATTCAGGCTGTAACACAACAAAATGTGGAATAATTCCAGGAATACTTTATGAAGCCAACCTGATAATGGGCTCCTTTCTCTAATCTGTGTGTGTCTGTGTTCATCACAGCTGGAGGATACGTTCTATCTGAGGTTTAATGACCATCCTGGTGTCTTTGGAGACATGTGAAACCCCATCAGTAAGTGTATGACCTAGCTGCTCTTAGAATTGATGTGCGTGCGTGCGTGCGTGCGTGCATGCGAGCGAGCAAGGCACTCACCTGTCTATATAAGGTCCCACAGTTGACAGTGCATGTCAGAGCAATAACCAAGCCATGAGGTTGAAGGAATTGTCCGTAAGCTCCGATACAGGATTTGTGGAAGCACAGATCTGGGAAAGGGCACCAAAAAATGTCTGCAGCATTGAAGGTTCCCAAGAACACAGTGCATCAAGCTTGTAGCGTCATACCCAAGAAGACTAGGCTGTAATCACTGCCAAAGGATGCTTCAACAATGTACTGAGGAAAGGGTCTGAATACTTATATATATATATATATGTGATATCAGTTTTTTATCTAGAAGTAATTTGCACAAATTTCGTAACCCGTTTTTGCTTTGTCGTTATGGGGTATTGTGTGTAGATTGATGAGGGGAAAAAATGTTTCAATCATTTTAGAATAAGGCTGTAATATAACAACCACTGGAAAAAGTCAAGGGGTCTGAATACTTTCCGAATGCACTGAAAATCTATGGATCAAGGTCTACATTTGTCAGGCTAATATGTCAAACAACATAAACATTAAAATGGGCTGGTACATAAATGCATATAAATCAGACACAGATATTTGTATTGTAACAACTCAGAGTGTGAAATTTGGCACACATGCTCAGTGATATATGAGTCTAGCTGACCTGTAAAGTATGGTTCAGAAAAAACCCTGAATGCAAGGTCATTGGCTTATAGTGGCCATATACATCTCATATGTATATACTGTACTCGATACCATCTCGCATTAACATCTGCTAACCATGTGTATGTGACAAATAAAATTTGATTTGTTTGTTTGAGATACATTCCTGGAAGATATTGCATTTAATGACATGGGTACAGTGGCTTTACAGTGGCTATTCCCTATATACAGTGGCTTTACAGTGGCTATTCCCTATATACAGTGGCTTGAGAAAGTATTCACCCCCCTTGGCATTTTTCCTATTTTGTTGCCTTACAACCTGGAATTAAAATAGATTTTGGGGGGGGTTGTATCATTTGATTTACACAACATGACTACCAATTTGAAGATGCAATATATTTTTTATTTGGAAAGAAACAAGAAATAAGACAAAAAAACAGAAAACTTGAGCATGCACAACTATTCAGCCCCCCAAAGTCAATACTTTGTAGAGCCACCTTTTGCAGTAATTACAGCTGCAAGGCTCGAAAATGTTGTATACAACAGCCAACTTTCCAGGACATAGACATGTCTTATAGGAGATGTCCAATTCCTCCTGATGGTTGTACAGAAGGCCCACAGCTTGAACCCTGGCATTGCTGCTTGCTGCTCTATTTCTACGGTGTGCTTGAACTCATTTAAACGTGTGTGTGCGTGTGTGTGTGTGTGTGTGCGTGCGTGTGTACGTGCGTGCGTGATAGAGAGAAATAGGGTGGGTGGGCGTGCATTTTTTGGAATGTTTTATCACAGTCCAAAATATATTACACATGGAATAAACAAACATACAATCAATAATACAGTAGAAAAATCTATATACAGCATGTGCAAATGAGGTATGATAAGAGAGGTAAGGCAATAATGGTGGCAAATTAATTACAATATAGCAATTAAACACTGGAATGGGAGGATGTGTAGAAGATGAATGTGCAAGTTGAGATACTGGGGTGCAAAGGAGCAAGATAAATAAATAAATACAGTATGGGGATGAGGTAGATTGGATGGGCTATTTACAGATGTGCTTAAAGCTAGTGAGAGTCTCCATCTTCAGCTAGTAAGAGTCTCCAGTTTCAGAGATTTTTGCAGTTCGTTCCAGTCATTGGCAGCAGAGAACTGGAAGGAGAGGCAGCCAAAGGAAAAATTGGCTTTGGGGATGACCAGTGAGATATACCTGCTGGAGCGCGTGCTACGGGTGGGTGCTGCTATGGTGACCAGTGAGCTGAGATAAGGCGGGGCTTTACCTTGCAGAGACTTGTAGATGACCTGAAGCCAGTGGGTTTGGCGACGAATATGAAGCGAGGGCCAGCTAATGAGAGCATACAGGTCACAGTGGTGGGTAATATATGGGGCTATGGTGACAAAACGGATGGCACTGTGATAGACTGCATCCAATTTGTTGAGTAGAGTGTTGGAGGCTATTTTATAGATGACATCGCCGAAGTCGAGGATCGGTAGGATGGTCAGTTTTACGAGGGTATGCTTGGCAGCATGGGTGAAGGATGCTTTGTTGCAAAATAGGAAGCTGACTCTAGATTTAATTTTGGATTGGAGATGTTTAATAAGAGTCTGTAAGGAGAGTTTACAGTCTAACAGACACCTAGGTATTTGTAGTTGTCCGTCCAGAGTAGTGATGCTAGTCGGGCGGGCAGGTGTGGGCAGCGATCGGTTGAAGAGCATGCATTTAGTTTTACTTGCATTTAAGAGCAGTTGGAGTCCATGGAAGGAGAGTTGTATAGCATTGAAGCTCATCTGGAGGTTAGTTAATACAGTGTCCAACGAAGGTATACAGAATGGTGTCGTCTGCGTAGAGGTGTATCAAATAATCACCAGCAGTGAGAGCGACATCATTGATGAATACAGTCGGCCCGAGAATTTAACCCTGTGGCACCCCCATAGAGACTACCAGAGGTCTGGACAACAGGCCCTCCGATTTGACACACTGAACTTTATCGGAGACGTAGTTGGTGAACCAAGCGAGGCTGTCATTTGAGAAACCAAGGCTATTGAGTCTGCCAATAAGAATGCGGTGACCAGGTTGATGAATACGGCTGCACAGTAATGTCTCTTATCGATGGTGGTTACGATATCGTTTAGGACCTTGAGTGTGGCTGAGGTGCACCCATGACCAGCTCTGACACCAGATTGCATAGCGGAGAAGGTACGGTGAAATTCGAAATGGTCGGTAATCTGTTTGTTAATTTGGCTTTCAAAAATCTTGGAAAGGCATGGTAGAATAGATATAGGTCTGTAGCAGTTTGGTCAAGAGTGTCTCCACCTTTGAAGAGGTGGATGACAGCGGCAACTTTCCAATTTATGGGAATCTCAGACGATATGAAAGAGAGGTTGAACAGGCTAGTAATAGGGGTTGCAACAATTTTGGCAGATCATTTTTAGAAAAAAAGGGTCCAGATTGTCTAGTTACGCTGATTTGTAGGGGTCCAGATTTTGCAGCTCTTTCAGAACATCAGCTATCTCGATTTGGGTGAAGGAGAAGTGGGGGAGGTTTAGGTGAGTTGCTGTGGGGAGCGCAGGGCTGTGGACAGGGGTAGGGATAGCCAGGTGGAAAGCATGGCCAGCCGTAGAAAAGTGCTTCTTGAAATTCTCAATTATTTTGGATTTATCAGTAGTGACAGTGTTTCCTAGCCTCAGTGCAGTGGGCAGCTGGGAGGAGGTGCTATTATTCTCCATGGACTTTACCAGAACCGGGTCGATGAATACAGCTGCACAGTAATGTCTCTTATCCCAGAACTTTTTTGAGTTTGTACTACAGGATGCAAATTTCTGTACAACCTAGCAAGTTAATATAATCAAGTAGGTCATCGCATCACACAGTAATGTGATAAGCTAGCTAATATACCTTTCAATCTACCACTGTACTGTCACAGATATGTCACCTGATGTATAAATGTGAAGCATCCGGTTAACGTTTCCACTCAACACCAAATATGGTGATGACAGGAAGCCTGCGAATTTTCTCATTGATTAAACATTTTATCTCCATACAATTTTCTGTTTCTTAAACTCGAATCACAGAGTGGACTGCATTTTGTAGACTTTACCAAAGTTGTAAAAAATGGTGTTGTTTAGAAGGAGTGCAAGGGCAAATTTAGTTATTGTACATGCACACTTCACAGAGTAGGTGTTCACTAACGGAAGTATGCAAATAAATGATATAACTAGCCAATAGGATCTCCCGAGCTCCTGCTTGACTCTGCCCACCTCCATGCTTGTTCTGCCCACTATGATTAATTTGCTCCCATTGGAAACAACAAGCTCTGGTCTATCTAATTATAAAAAATCTATGGTACCGTCTTTGAATCTACCGCTAGCTAGGTTGGCCAGCTCAGATACGGTTATTAGCTACATGACATGAATAAAACATGGCTGACTGGACAAGTAGTAAACGCTAAAATTGTGCTCACTTTAAAAATATATATGCTGCGTTTCAAACTCAAACAAAAGACTTATTCTCTTGGGGAATCCCCGCGGCCATCTTTGTCTTTGGTCCAAATGATTAGCCAAGCAAGGGAAGTTGGCAACGTAAGCCCCTCAGTTTGCGAGTGTACAATTATTTTCACTCCAGGCCATAATTCAATTTGTGATGATTGTACATCTTCTAAGAAAAGTCAGGCAAAACTTAAAACCAACATTAATATGGAGAAGTCAACATACAAGTGTAAGTAAAAACGAATGTAAATAAGTTAAAAATTGTTCTACTAATGCACATGATGGCTCAAACATGTATCATAAAAGTAATTATGTTTTTGTTTGGTTAGCTTTTGGAAACGTTAACTTGCGCACATAACTTCCCCCGACATCACACGTACAACATTGTAATTTTCAATTTACCTGATATAGTAGGATGGCTAACATTCGATGTCTGCAGATGAATGACACATTTCCGGGCAAGAGCGGTCCATTTCAAATTAAGGAATTCTTCCCTCGCCCCTTGTCCTGCCAGTGTCAACTCGTGTCCAAACTTTTGACTGGTACTATATATATATATATATATATATATATATATTTATAAATATGTTTATATATATATATATATATATTTATAAATATATATATATGTGTATATATATGTATATATATATATATATATGTATATATATATGTGTGTGTATGTGTTGGACATGTTTAGTATTAGTGGATGGAATACATATTTTGCTAAGCTGTACTTCCTTAAGTGTTTCCATTCACCTTTAAAGTGGAACTGACAGTATTTTAGAAACATGAAATCTTTTTAAAATGTGTTTATATGCACCCCCAGGAAGAATATGATACTTTTTAACATTTTCTGACAAGCAATCTCTTGGATATGGTCGTTTTCACATTTCCATACATTCTTAGAATGTCTGGGAATTATGTATACTACGGCATTTGTGAAAATTCTATAACAATATAAAATGGGAAAGTGCATTTGGACAATTAATAGACCTTGCAGTTAATAAAACCTAATAAAAACATCTGTCTCGCCCAGGAGAAGAGTCTACACAGACTGGTGCACCATAGTCAATCAGAGCTACAGTAGGCCTTAATGCAAACAAGCCATTGCCACACAGGCCTGCCATCATTCACTTAGAAACGAACTGTGTGTTGACAGCATTGGAGGCTCCTCAGAGGAGGAAGGTGAGGACCATCCTCCTCAGTGAATTTCATAAAGATTTAAAATGTAAAACATTAAAAAAGTTATCCTTTTTAGATAAAACTATACTAAATATAATCACATCACCAAATAATTGACTAAAACACACTATTTAGCTGGCTTCCGTACTCTGGGTACATTGACTTCAATACAAAGCCTTGGAGGCTCTTGGTTCTCACCCCTTCTTTAGACTTACACGGTAATTATAAAACTTTCCAGAGGAGGTCCTCCAGCCTATCAGAGCTCTTGTAGCATGAACTGACATGTTGTCCACCCCATCAAAGGATCAGAAAATTGATTTAGTACTGAAAGCTTTTTTATTTTTTATTTCACCTTTATTTAACCAGGTAGGCTAGTTGAGAACAAGTTCTCATTTGCAACTGCGACCTGGCCAAGATAAAGCATAGCAGTGTGAACAGACAACACAGAGTTACACATGGAGTAAACAATTACCAAGTCAATAACACAGTAGAAAAAAAAGAGTCTATATACATTGTGTGCAAAAGGCATGAGGAGGTAGGCGAATAATTACAATTTTGCAGATTAACACTGGAGTGATAAATGATCAGATGGTCATGTACAGGTATAGATATTGGTGTGCAAAAGAGCAGAAAAGTAAATAAACTACAGCTAGCTAGCATTGCCCTTGCTAGTTTGAATGTATTGACATTCCAAGCCTTAGTTACATTCGTCCGTTTATGTCCAAAATATTGAGTCATTGAAACTGAAACAGTGCATCCCGAATGGCAGCAGCAAACAATGTCCCAGGCCAGAAGTGATTTACAGCCTTATAGCAATATTTTTGGGACTACCAAGAAATGTATTTGTGATAATGTATTAATCATGCATTGAACTGCGTCTATTCTGCCAACAATGCCTTAGTGTACGCCATGGAATGTTGAGTCAAGAAGAATCTATTTTTAAAACCTCTTATGAAGTTGTTTATGCAGCATCAACTAGGAATTTGATATTTTTGACTGATATTATGATTGTCTGTTTCATATCCTCAAAGTAGTTAAAACGCTGTCAGTTCCACTTAAATGCAAAGTCCACATGCACCTACACAGTGATACTTCACCCAGTGTACATATCACAACTGTGCAGCAGGATGGCACCTGGTAAAATAGTTTCTCCTCGTTTGAAGGAAAGGTTCATTTTGAGGGTGATTTTCCATAATTCCAGTAAGTTATCTTAAAATAGATTTCTACAACTGCTTGGTCAAAACAAGCATTGTGATTGGTTAAAATATATTATAAGCCATACTAAAAAAAACTGTTTCGCAAGGGTAAGCCTATGACGAAAAAATTGTCATCTTGTTTTCTATTGCATCTGAGAAATCCCTGCTCATCCATTGTCCCATCAGCCCAGCCAGCCAATGAATGAACTTGATCTCCAAAGTAAAAAGCATGTAGACATTATTTCCCCTTGCCTCTAGCCTAACATTTGGTTTGAAACAAGGGGGGTTGCTGTCTGTCTCTCAACATTTGCAGCATTGTATCAATAGTGAATCTTGATCTCTACTGTCCTGTTGACAATTAACGTGTCTAGACGCCAAGGACATCTTTTCTCACCCGTCAGTCGAAATCATGAATCAGCATAATTGTTATGGATATATACACTGAACAAAAATATGAACACAACATGTAAAGTATTGGTCCTATGTTTCATGAGCTGAAATAAAAGATCCCAGGAATGTTCCATACCACAAAAAGCTTATTTCTCTCAAATGTTGAGCACAAATTTGTTTACATCCCTGTTAGTAAGAATTTATCCCTTGTCAAGATGTGAAATCCCTAGATTAGGGTCGAATGCATTTATTTCAATCGACTGATTTCCTTATATGAACTGTACCTCAGTAAAATCTTTGAAATTGTTGCATGTTGCGCTTATATTTTTGTTCAGTATAAAACAAAAGACTTCATGATTTGGTCGAGTCTCTGGCAACCTAATCGAATGAACAGACATATATTCTCAGGCAGGCGAAATCAGGAATCAACATCATTTTTATGGGTATAATGTATACAAATAAATGTCAATTGAAAAACAGGTAAATTGACATGACATGCAGGTAGTTGCTGTCTTACAAGCTTTAGTTTGAAGTGATTGCGTTAGCTGTGTAGATGGCCAGCTCCTCTGAACTGTGTCCTAACGAGAGAGCACATTTTCTATGCCAGGCGAAACAGCTTAAACAAAAAACAAAAAACTTAAACCAAAACAGCTTAAACAAATGCAAATTCAGCTACTTTGATGTGAAACTAGTTGCTTTGATTGAAGCATCAAATTGTCTAATGGCTTGACGCCTTGATCACATCTAGAGCCTATTTGCGCAAAATGATACGCAGCATCATCTAGATATGTGTGCAACAAAAGTTCAACATTCACTTTCTGCTACCATTTCTGTCAAGCCTTCAACACACACAATTTCAGGCATATATTCGATAAATCAAAGGTGTGCACCACACAGAATGTGCTGCAACTGCTTCTGCAACCCAATGCTGCAAGGCAAATACAGCATTCCATTGAAATGGTAGCAGAAGGTGAATGTTGAATCCAGATTATGCTTCACATCCTTTTGCGCAATGACGCTGTAGGGGATAGGCTACACTGGCAGATGAATGGTGGTGTGGCCCAGAACTGATTGTTATCTGTGGCCAGGGAGGCATCTCTTAGTTTGAATGATGGCCCACGTCAATTCTGACTGACTTTTTTACAATACAATACGACTTTGTCCATTAGTTACAGTCGAGTGTGAATTACACCATGACATTCGGGGGTCTCTATGGGTTGCTCTTGCGCATACCATGCATAAAAAGGGTTTATGGGCCTAATAACAAAGACCTCATTTAATGGTAAAAATAAATTAATTTTCATAGTGGCATGAAGACAAACAGTCATGATGCTTTCATCTGATTGTCAAACAAGTTACTTCAAAAGTAGGCTAACTGGGCATGTTCGTCTGCTCCATAAATAATCCTAACACCATGCCCAAACCGGATGCGTCCCATGCATGAGCGTTGCAAAATAAATTTACACATACATGTTATTCAATCATTGTACCCACACTGCTCGCAAGCGCCAACGAGCGTCTGCGTTGCCAGGCGCTAAAATAGAAGTTGATTCTATTTGTGATGCAGAACGCGCTGCAAGTCCTGCCTCTCCCATCTCTTCATTGGTTTTTAGGAGCATATACCCACATGCCATCTTCTCATTGGTCTTTAGGAACATATACCCATGTGGGTGATTGAAAGATGAACTGAGGTCGGTTGTGGTAATGCACCTTAATATGAAAGTTAGTTGCCAATTGCCATATAAAGTCCAAAGAGGAAAAAGGAGCCTGGAAGGAGGACAGATGACTAGAAACGATTTGTTGACCATTTTATGTGTGGAATAATTTACTGTTCGAAAGAAGGACCTTGTGCATTTCCAGGTAAAATAACAACTCAATGTTTATATCCCAGGACAAATTAGCTTCAGCAACAGCAAGCTGCTTGCTACATTGCCATAAATGTTTAATGCTTTTCAACCTGTCTTCAAATTAATATAATTGTTCAAAGTTTTTTTGATATTTCAACCTGCGCATCATGATCGTGTTCCCCAAGGTGTGTGCAGCATTGTGACCAATTCGTGTTTGGGCATGGTGTAACAGTGAAATGCACACTGTAAAAAATTGTTGAATCTACTCAAAATATTATAGGCGTGTCAAATTTACACATAATATTGTTAAGTTTCGGTTGGTTTTATGAGTAGATAACTTGACTATGTTATTTGAATGTGGTCAAATAAATTGAGTAAAGATGATAGAAATAAAAATATTATATTAAGTCAAATAGATCCATGAAATTGTGTTATTTTAGCTGAATGATTAATCCTATTATATATTCATTCTTACTTTGTTATTTTAGCATTAATACGTGTCACATATCAATTTGCAAACCATGTAAAAAATTAAATAAATAAATATAAATGAATAAATAAATAAAATGTATCGGTGCTCATCGGCCATTGGAAAAAACATTACACAATAAGTTGGAAATCCAGACAGTGTCTCCCAGGACCCCTACTGTCTCAGCCTCCAGTATTTATGCTGCAGTAGTTTATGTGTCGGGGGAAAGGTCAGCCTGTTATTTTATTTATTTCTTATCTGGCTTTTGTGAAAATGTTGCGTGCTACATGCTACACAAAATGCTATGCTAGCTTTGCATACTCTTACACAAATTAGTCAATTTCTATGGTTCAAAAGCATATTTTGAAAATCTTTCTTTCAGTGTTCTCTCAGAGGACAAGCCCTAGGACCATGCCTCAGGACAACCTGGCCTGATGACTCCTTGCTGTCCCCAGTCCATCTGGTCATTTGCTGAAACAGTTTCAACTGTTCTGCCTGCGGCTAATGAACCCTGACCTGTTCACGGACGTGCCCGGTCCCAGACCTGCTGTTTTCAAGTCTCTAGAGATGCAAAGTTAGAGATGCCAATTGCCATAAAAGCCAACTGACATTTACCTGAGGTGCTGACCTGTTGCACTCGAAAACCACTGTGATTGATTATTTTTGACCCTGCTGGTCATCTATGAACATTTGAACATCTTGGCCATGTTTTGTTATAATAACTCTCAATGTTTATATCCCAGCCAGAAGAGGACTGGCACCCCACAAGCCTGGTTCCTAGCTACCCGGCCCAGCCAGAAGAGGACTGGCCTTTTCATAGCCTGGTTCCTCCACCCGGCACAGCCAGAATAGGACTGGTTCAGAGTTTGTTTTGATATTTCATCCTAGGTCATGATCTAGGGTGTTTTGTGTGTGGGGACAATACCTGCATTGCTGTTTGGGGTTTTAGGCTGGATTGTTGCCTGTGGTTCCAGAGAAGAAGGGGAAAAAGTGCAAAAACAAAAACATTACAACTGACCTACAGTATTACTCCATGGTCTATGTTTTGCTGAAAGATAATCATGTAACTGATGAAAATGTGACATGTTATCAAGTAAATGCAGAGCATATGCTATAGACATAAAACAAATTAAGTGAAGGATAGATCCAGTTGTTTATTTTATAATCACCCATAAACATCTTCTTTGTTATTTTAGATCCGATTCAGCATATCTATATTTGCAAACTCATGGGTAAAAAATTAAATAAATATAAATGAATAAATCCCTCCCCATGCTGTGTGTCCTGTCCACCTCTCTGTGGTGCCATTGGACTGAAAACCATACACAATAAGTTGGAAATCCTCAGTGGGTCCTAATTCCACTGTCTCAGCCTCCAGTATTTATGCTCCCCTGTGTCCTGTCCACCTCTCTGTGGTGCTGTTTATGAGCCACCATGACCTCCTCCTGGGGATCTCATCTGGGTCCTATTTCCACTTTTCTGCAGATATCCCTCCCCATGCTGTTTGTCCTGTCCACCTCTCTGTGGTGCTGTTTAATGAGCCACCATTTCCTCCTCCAGGGATCTCATCTGGGTCCTAGGACCACTTTTCTGCAGATATCCCTGGCCCCATGCTGTGTGTCCTGTCCCCAGTCCATCTGTGGTGCTGCTGTACTGAGCCACCTGTTCTCCTGGGGATCTCATCTGAACCCTAATTCCCTTTTCTGCAGATATCCCTCCCCATGCTGTGTTTTCAAGTCTCTGTGGTGCTGTTGAGCTGAGCCACCATGATCTCCTCCTGGGGATCTCATCTGAAAAGCCTAATTGACATTTTCTGCAGATATGCTCCCCATGCTTGTGTCCTGTCCAAAACCTCTGTAATTATTATTATTTGAGCCCCATGACCTCATCTATGAACATTTCATCTTGGCCATGTTTTGTTATAACCTCTCTGTGGTGCTGTTGTACTGAGTGACCTCCTCTGGGGATCTCCACCCAGGCCCAGCCATGCTGTGTGACTGTCCACCCCTCTGTGGTGCTGTTGTACTGAGCCACCATGACCTCCTCCAGAAGGGATCTCATCTGGGCCTAATTCCACTTTTCTGCAGATATCCCTCCCCATGCTGTGTGTCCTGTCCACCTCTCTGTGGTGCTGTTGTACTGAGCCACCATGACCTCCTCCTGGGGATCTCATCTGGGTCCTAATTCCACTTTTCTGCAGATATCCCTCCCCATGCTGTGTGTCCTGTCCACCTCTCTGTGGTGCTGTTGTACTGAGCCACCATGACCTCCTCCTGGGATTTCATCTGGGTCCTAATTCCACTTTTCTGCAGATATCTCCTCCCCATGCTGTGTGTCCTGTCCATTCTGTGGTGCTGTTTTAGGCTGGAGCCACCATGTGGTCCTCCTGAGGGATCTCATCTGGGTCCAAAAAATTCCACTTTTCTGCAGATATCCCTCCCCATGCTGTGTTGTCCTGTCCACCTCTCATGGTGCTGTTGAAACTGAGCCACCATGATCAAGATCCTCCTGGGGATCTCATCTGGGTCCTAAAACAAATTTTCTGCAGATATCCCTCCCCATGCTGTGTGTCCTGTCCACCTCTCTGTGGTGCTGTTGTACTGATCCACCATGACCTCTATATCCTGGGGATCTCATCTGGGTCCTAATTCCACTTTTCTGCAGATATCCCTCCCCATGCTGTGTGTCCTGTCCACCTCTCTGTGGTGCTGTTGTACTGAGCCACCATGACCTCCTCCTGGGGATCTCATCTGGGTCCTAATTCCACTTTTCTGCAGATATCCCTCCCCATGCTGTGTGTCCTGTCCACCTCTCTGTGGTGCTGTTGTACTGAGCCACCATGACCTCCTCCTGGGGATCTCATCTGGGTCCTAATTCCACTTTTCTGCAGATATCCCTCCCCATGCTGTGTGTCCTGTCCACCTCTCTGTGGTGCTGTTGTACTGAGCCACCATGACCTCCTCCTGGGGATCTCATCTGGGTCCTAATTCCACTTTTCTGCAGATATCCCTCCCCATGCTGTGTGTCCTGTCCACCTCTCTGTGGTGCTGTTGTACTGAGCCACCATGACCTCCTCCTGGGGATCTCATCTGGGTCCTCATTCCACTTTTCTGCAGATATCCCTCCCCATGCTGTGTCCTGTCCACCTCTCTGTGGTGCTGTTGTACTGAGCCACCATGACCTCCTCCTGGGGATCTCATCTGGGTCCTAATTCCACTTTTCTGCAGATATCCCTCCCCATGCTGTGTGTCCTGTCCACCTCTCTGTGGTGCTGTTGTACTGAGCCACCATGACCTCCTCCTGGGGATCTCATCTGGGTCCTAATTCCACTTTTCTGCAGATATCCCTCCCCATGCTGTGTGTCCTGTCCACCTCTCTGTGGTGCTGTTGTACTGAGCCACCATGACCTCCTCCTGGGGATCTCATCTGGGTCCTAATTCCACTTTTCTGCAGATATCCCTCCCCATGCTGTGTGTCCTGTCCACCTCTCTGTGGTGCTGTTGTACTGAGCCACCATGACCTCCTCCTGGGGATCTCATCTGGGTCCTCATTCCACTTTTCTGCAGATATCCCTCCCCATGCTGTGTGTCCTGTCCACCTCTCTGTGGTGCTGTTGTACTGAGCCACCATGACCTCCTCCTGGGGATCTCATCTGGGTCCTAATTCCACTTTTCTGCAGATATCCCTCCACATGCTGTGTGTCCTGTCCACCTCTCTGTGGTGCTGTTGTACTGAGCCACCATGACCTCCTCCTGGGGATCTCATCTGGGTCCTAATTCCACTTTTCTGCAGATATCCCTCCACATGCTGTGTGTCCTGTCCACCTCTCTGTGGTGCTGTTGTACTGAGCCACCATGATCTTGTTCAAACGATGCTCTAAAATATACTCCACGTCATGTAAATCTCTGGAGCTAAACCGAAAACCATGCATCACCGTGTGCAAAATCTTCATCTGAGGAATCAACTATAACAGAAAAAGGACATGTAAAAGTATTTTTTAATAGACGGATTTGAAGTTATGCACACTTCAGAAATATACTTATTAGGATATATCTGGCCGTCAGCCATTAAATGCCCCCCTGAAGAAATTGGTCCAAAAATAATTTGTGCAGCCCTCCATTGAATTTCAAAATCCCGACGTGGCTCTCGAGCCATAATTATTGCCCATCCTTGTTTTATAGTGTGTAAATTACTAGCTTATAACTAGCCATACAAATGTGTTGTTTCATTGCAAGAACATGGGATCTGATTGAATGCCTAGATTCAATCAGATCAAGCCTTAACCGCCGATCGCAGACACATGCATAACATATTGTAATGAAACAGCAGGGAGCAGGTCTCGAACCATCGACCTTCGAGCCCGAGGTACGGCGCGCTATCGACTGTGCCGCAAAAGCATGCTCGTGCGATATCGTCGTTACGATATGTTTTGGCGGTGTTGGAGGTGAAACTGCCTTGGAGTCATAACCAAACCGTTGAGCAGCTACTCTTACGATAATTGTCAAGGAACCACACCCACCTCACTCGCGTTAGAAGTTCAGAACGGGAAAGTGAAGGCTAACGAAATAATTTTACTCAAAGTGAAAAATTATTCAACGAAATAATGAGGATTTCTTTCATCCTAATCGAGGTGTAGATTAGGCCTAAATCTCACATTCCAGTGTTCGAATTTGTAAACAAGGCTGCATGGGATTTCTGTTAATGCGCCTCCCGTTCAGCCAATTGCAATGTCCACTTTCTTTTACTGTTGACAAGCAATCAAATCTAATTTGGATTATGATTGTTTGAACTCACCCACTTCAGACAGAGAGGAGAAGAGGAGCAGCAGGTGGATGGAGAAGCAATTCAGCACATACATGATCAAGTCTCAGAGTTAGAACTTTTCAACTGTGGAACAACACTGAGGAAACTAAAGCTATGTTTCAAGAACCACCCTTTTAGACAGCTGGGAAACTTCAGTTTTGAACTCAGCAGGACCGTTGCCAACCTGGACTCAGGGGTAGACGTAACATAGTAAATATAAATCCAGACATTCCAATTAGTATGATATGTTACGGTATGTATTAAGTTTGGGCTGTTCTTTATCCATTTTGTATATGATATGTTATGGATTTACAATTCCTTTGATATGTTACGAATTGCAATTCATACAATATGTTACAAATTGCAATTAATACAACAGTGAAATGCTTATGCTTACTTACGAGCCCCTAACCAACAATGCAGTTAAAAAAATACAATTTTGTCAACAATTTGCTGAACGTATTATATGTTACAAATTCCAATTTGTTTTTGCTAACGTTCGCAAGGTATCTAGGTGACTAACGCCAATGTTAGCTAGGTAACTAACATTGGCTAGGCTAAGGGTTAAGGTAAGGTTTAGGAGTTAGGTTAAAATGCAGCTGTATGACATAACTTTTAAAGGAGAAACCACTGTATGTAGATATTTCATTAAAAATCAGTTTCCAGCTACAATAATCATTTACAACATTAACAATGTCTAGACTGTATTTCTGATAAATTTGATGTTATTTTAATGGACAAAAAAAAGTGATGTTCTTTCAAAAACAAAGACATTTCTAAGTGACCCCAAACTATTGAACTGTAGTGTACATCAAAAGGTGCCATAATATGGGCAAATACACAAAACATCCACATCAAATTTAAAAAAAAATGTTTTGATTCAGTATTGTGCAGTATTCATTGACCATCCTTACAAACCACTTAATGTAAATGTACATTACTGTGTTGTACATAGGCTGGACCTCTAGGGTTGTACCTGTAGACTTTCCATCACCATGAAGAAAAACAATGCACAATACAGTAATTGAGTACATTGAGACAAAAAAGTGGTTTGTGATGATGTGGCTCAGTTGGTGGAGCAGCGGCATGCAATTCTAAGGTTGTGGATTCGGTTCCCATAGGCGACAAGTATGAAAAAGTATATCAATGTTTGCACTCAATACTGTATGTTCCTTTGGATAAGAGCATCTACTAAAATGGAAAAGGACCATTTCAGTTTTCACATAAAAGTGAGTTACGTTTGCAAAGTATTTCAAGAAACTGAAAAACAACGTTTGACTAGTACGGTACATTCCTAAGCTTATTCAAAGGTAAATGTTCTGACTTACAAAAAAAACATTTGTGTGAGCGAGGTTTGAAAGTACATTTTCTTGGATTTTTAGCGACATTTTTAGCTTCCCAAAATCTCATGAAACTATCACCTCCACCTTCACATGACTGGTGCCTCCCCTTGCAGATGCTTCCCCTTGTAGTTTTCCAAAGCTCAGAGGGGAACTAACTCTGACAACATGTTTATGCTGATTCTCTCCCCCATCCACAGATTTGCCATAGTAAATACTAGAGTAAGTTTCAATGTTTTATTTTATGTAACCTTTATTTAACTAGGCAAGTCAGTTTAAGAACAAACTCTTATTTACAATGACGGCCTACCGGGGAAGTTAACTCCGTTTGAAACAGGACTAAGTAAAACCTTACTTTATATTGTTCTTATTGCCATTTAATCACAGGGACATTGCACTCCAATGTTTTCAGACATCCACAATTAGTCTAATGTCTGACATGATTTATCTAAAGCGACTTGCAGTCATTTACTTTAGGTATAAAGGTGCTAAAAAAACTTGTCATATGCCAGAAAGATGTCATCAAGGGTAAGGGTGGCTACTTAGAGAATCTCAAATATATTATATATATATACATATATATATACATACAGTGGGGAGAACAAGTATTTGATACATTGCCGATTTTGCAAGTTTTCCTACTTACAAATCATTTAGAGGTCTGTAATTTTTATAATAGGTTCACTTCAACTGTGAGAGACGGAATCTAAAATAAAAATCCAGAAAATCACATTGTATGATTTTTAAGTAATTAATTTGCATTTTATTGCATGACATAAGTATTTGATACATCAGAAAAGCAGAACATAATATTTGGTACAGGAATCTTTGTTTGCAATTACAGAGATCATACGTTTCCTGTAGTTCTTGACCAGGTTTGCACACACTGCAGCAGGGATTTTGACCCACTCCTCCATACAGACCTTCTCCAAATCCTTCAGGTTTCGGGGCTGTCGCTGGGCAATATGGACTTTCAGCTCCCTCCAAAGATGTTCTATTTGGTTCAGGTCTGGAGACTGGCTAGGCCACTCTAGGACCTTGAGATGCTTCTTACGGAGCCACTCCTTAGTTGCCCTGGCTGTGTGTTTTGGGTCGTTGTCATGCTGGAAGACCCAGCCACGACCCATCTTCAATGCTCTTACTGAGGGAAGGAGGTTGTTGGCCAAGATCTTGCGATACATGGCCCCATCCATCCTCCCCTCAATACGTTGCAGTCATCCTGTCCCCTTTGCAGAAAAGCATCCCCAAAGAATGATGTTTCCACCTCCATGCTTCACGGTTGGGAATGTGTTCTTGGGGTTGTACTCATCCTTCTTCTTCCTCCAAACACGGCGAGTGGAGTTTAGACCAAAAAGCTCTATTTTTGTCTCATCAGACCACATAACCTTCTCCCATTCCTCCACTGGAACATTCAGATGGTCATTGTCAAACTTCAGACGGGCCTGGACATGTGCTGGCTGGAGCAGGCGGACCTTGCACGAGCTGCAGGATTTTAATCCATGACGGCGTAGTGTGTTACCAATGGTTTTCTTTGACACTGTGGTCCCAGCTCTCTTCAGGTCATTGACCAGGTCCTGCCGTGTAGTTCTGGGCTGATTCCTCACCTTCTTTATGTTCATTGATGCCCCACGAGGTGAGATCTTGCATGGAGCCCCAGACCCAGGGTGATCTTGAACTTCTTCCATTTTCTAATAATTGCACCAACAGTTGTTGCCTTCTCACCAAGCTGCTTGCCTACTGTCCTGTAGCCCATCCCAGCCTTGTGCAGGTCTCCAATTTCATCCCTGATGTCCTTACACAGCTCTCTGGTCTAGGCCATCGTGGAGATGTTGGAGTCTGTTTGATTGAGTGTGTGGACAGGTGTCTTTTATACAGGTAATGAATTCAAACAAGTGCAGTTAATACAGGTAATGAGTCGAGAACAGGAGGGCTTCTTAAAGAAAAACTAACAGGTCTGTGAGAGACAGAATTCTTACTGGTTGGTAGGTGATCAAATACTTATGTCATGCAATAAAATGCAAATTAATTAATTAAAAATCATACAATGTGATTTTCTGGCTTTTTGTTTTAGATTCCATCTCTCACAGTTGAAGGGTACCTATTATACAAATTACAGACCTCTACATGCTTTGTAAGTAGGAAAACCTGCAAAATTGGCAGTGTATCAAATACTTGTTCTCCACGCTGTATATATCCAGTATATAAACACTTTTTTCGTTACTACAAGAAAAAACCCTTGAATGTGTAGGTGTGTCCAAACTTTTGACAGGTACTCTATCTGTAATGAATACTCCGGGAGAAAAAGGTGTAGATTCACGCGCAGAACGCGGCAGATGTTTAAGGCTAGGGGGCAGTATTCGGTAGTTCGGATGACTGACGTGCCCAAAGTAAACTGCCTGTTGCTCAGGCCCAGAAGCTAGGATATGCATATAATTGGTAACATTGGATGGAAAACACTCTGCAGTTTCTAAAACTGTTAAAGTAATGTCTGTGAGTATAACAGTACTGATATGGCAGGTGAAACCCCAAGGAGAATCCATCCTATTTTATTGTTTTTAGGTCACAGGCCATTCCAATGCTTGTCTAAGGGATATTCAAAGGAATTCCTCCCAGATTGCAGTTCCTATGGCTTCCACTAGATGTCAACAGTCTTTAGAAAGGGTTTCCGGCTTGTTTTTTGAAAAATGACAGAGTAGTTGTAGTTTTTCAAGGTGGCTCTCAGTTGGACTGTAGTCTTGTGGAGCTCGTGGATGAGGGTGCGCACTTCGTTATTTATCTCTGGTATTGAACATACTACATTCTGTCTTAAATTTGATCATTTGTTTACATATTAGGATACCTGAGGATTGATTAGAAATGTTGTTTGACATGTTTGGATGAAGTTTATCGGTAACTTTTGGAATTCCTTTGTCTGCATGTTGAACGAGTGGAACGGGTGGATTACTGACTCAAACGCGCCAACTAAACTGACTTTTGGGGATATAAAGGACTTTATCAAACAAAACAGCCATTTTTTGTGTAGCTGGGACCCTTAGGATTGCAAACAGAGGAAGATCTTCAAAGGTAAGTGATTTATTTTATCGCTATTTCTGAGTTTTGTGACACCTCAGCTTGTATAGAAAATGTTTTTAATGCTGGTGTATGCGGGGCGCTGTCCTGAGATAATCGCATGGTCTGCTTTCGCCATAAAGCCTTTTTGAAATATGACAACGCTGTTGGATTAACAAGAAGTTAAGCTTTTAAATGATGTAAGACTCTTGTATTTTCATGAATGTTTAATATTATGATTGTTGTATTTTGAAATTCGCGCTGTGCAATTTCACCGGATGTTGTCGAGTCGTGGCGCTAGTGTCCCACCTAGCCCAAAGAGGATTTATTAAGCCTTCTCATAAGGCAGGAATCGTGGTCACATGCAGGCAATGGTCAAACACAGTTAGGCAGTCAAAAACAAACAATAAATTACAACCATACAAACAGAAAGAACTGAACGAAATTGGGAGCTGATGAGACCAGGTGAGAAATAAACACAGGAGAAATCAATGAACAAGGATGAAAGGCAGGGCTACATTCCAGAACACAAGGTTTACAAAGAAAAGCAGAACCTTACAGTATCTCCCAATTTATTTATGTTTTATTGTAAAAAAAAAAACACTTGTAAAAAATACAATTCACCTTCTACACTTTTTCGAGTAATGGCGTACAGTGTTGACTGATATGCCAATATTGCGCAGAATTTAATGTGATGATTATGACACTTAATGGCTCAAATCGCTCTAGTCCAGTGCCTCACTTCTTTATTCCTGAGACTCAGTGGCTCTCTTTCCTTTGTAGATGAAGAACATTCCAGTAGTCACCCCCAGCAGCCCAAGAGTGAGGCCCACTCCACAGAATACAGCAGGACCAGGACCAACACTGGACCCACTGACCTTATATTCTGGAAGACAAGATGTGTCACCAGAATCAGCACAATACACAACCACTCATCACACACTGCCTTGGAATGGTTTGTTTCAGGTCTCATTTTCAGAGTTGTTTGAGTTCCTACTTAAGGTTTAATATTAAAGTAAATATACTGAACAAGAATAAAAACGCAACATGTAAAGTGTTGATCCCATGTTTCATGAGCTGAAATAAAAGACCCCAGACATTTTCCACAAAACCTTATTTCTCTCAACTTTTGTCCACAAATTTCATTACATCCCTATTAGTGAGCATTTCGTTTTGCCAAGATAATCCATCCACCTGACTGGTGTGGCATATCAAGAAGCTGATTAAACAGGATGATCATTACACAGGTGCACCTTGTGCTGGGGACAATAAAAGACCACTCTAAAATGTGCAGTTTTGTCACACAACACAATGCCATAGATGCCTCAAGTTCTGAGGGAACATGCAGTTGGCATGCTGACTTCAAGAATGTCCACCAGAGCTGTTGCCAGATAATTTAATGTTAATTTCTCTGCCATAAGCCACCTCCAACGTAATTTTAGAGAATTTGATGTATGTCCAACCGGTCTCACAACTGCAGATCACATGTAACCACGCCAACCCAGGACCTCAACATCCGACTTCTTCCCTGGCGGGATCGTCTAAGACCAGCCACCCGGACTCATCTGATTGGCTGGGCCTAGCTCCACAGTGGGTGGGCCAATGGCCTCCCAGGCCCACTCATGGCTGCGCTGCCTGCCCAGTCATGTGAAATCCATAGATTAGGGCCTAATGAATTTATTTGATTGACTCATTTCCTTATATGAACTGTAACTCGTTGAAATTGTTGCATGTTGCGTTTATATTTTTGTTCGGTATAGAACCATGTACAAAAATATGATGTCCTCTCTCACCCCTGGTTTTGGGGTCCTTCAGGGCCGTGTGCGCCACAGCGCAGATGTAGACGTCTTCCTTTTGTGGGGTGAAACTCAGGCTGGAGAACTGGTGGAACGTTCCATCTTTATTAGGATAGTAACGACTGAGAGACAACCCCTCAGTCACCTCCATTCCATCCTGGTCCAGTTGACTTTGACAGGTGGGGGAAAGAAATCATTCACAAAGCAGATGAGGGTGTTCTCCACCCCCAGTTCCACCTCGTCCCTGGGGTAGGTGGAGCTCTCAGGGGCATCTCAAGGGCAACAAAAGCCTGAAACTATTCACTCAAAAATTGAAGTTGGTCAGACTTTCGAAATGTCACTGCCTATTGTCCCGTTAATTTGTGATTAAGGCAGATACTGTACATATACCTACTCAAAAGATAGCATATTTGGTATTTTAGTAGGAGCCCCATTAGCTGTTGCGAAAGCAGCAGCTACTCTTCCTGGGGTCCACACAAAACATGAAACATGACATAATACAGAACATTAATAGACAAGAACAGAACTACATCAATTGTAAAAAGGCACACGTAGCCTACATATCAACACATAATGTACACACAAACTAGGTTAGACACGTGTTACTGTTTTTATTGAAGTCGCCATAGAAGACTTCATCTCCATCAATCTCAAGTCCCACCGCAGGATCACTTGACTCAAAGCATCCAAAGATAAAGCGAATTTCATGATGAACTGAAATGGGGGAAAACACATTACTTCAAATTAATCAACTGAGGTTTATATAATATATCTACACTACCAGTCAAAACTTTTAGAACACCTACTCATTCAAATGTTTTTCTACATTTTGAAAACTAATTTTTCTTACATTGTAGAATAATAGTGGGGACATCTAAACTATGAAATAACACATATGGAATGATGTAGTATCCAAAATAGTGTTAAACAAATCCAAATATATTTTACATTTGAGATTCTTCAAATAGCTAGTTTTAATGAAAGCTTTGCACACTCTTGGCATTCTCTTAACCTTATTTGAGCTTCACCTGGAATACTTTTCCAACAGTCTTGAAGGAGGTCCCACATATGCTTTTAAGAAGTACTTGTTGGCTGCTTTTCATTCACTCTGAAGCTGGTTCGAGTCATCCCAAACCATCTCAATTTGGTTGAGGTCAGGGGATAGTGGAGGCCAGGTTATCTGATGCAGCACTTCATCACTCTCCTTCTTGGTAAAATAGTTTTACACAGCCTTGATGGTGTGTTCGCTCATCCATATGTCATATTCTTATTCCATCCCTTTACTTTCTTAGATTTGTGTGTATTGGGTTGTTGTTGTGGAATTGTTAGATTACTTGTTAGATTACTTGTTCCTCCAGGGGAAGGACTGCCCGTTCCATGATCTCGCCATCACGGTTGACAACTCCATTGTGTTCCTCCCAGAGCGCTAAGAACCTTGGCGTGATCCTGGACAACACCCAGGTCGTTATTAAATCTCGTGGAAACCAACATCATGGCGGTGGCCCTATCTTTATTAACGCAAGGAGGTTCATGCTCAAACAACATCCGCAGAGTAGGATGACCATTTGCCTCACACAGGAAGCATAGATGGCGCAGGTCCTGAATCCAGGCACTTGTCATCTTGTCATCTGCCCAATGTCTGGATTACTACAATTGCTGTTGGCTGGGCTCCCTGTCTGTGCCATTAAACCCCTACAACTCATCCAGAACGCCGCAGCCCGTCTGGTGTTCAACCTTCCCAAGTTCTTTTTAATGTATCACCCCGCTCCTCCGCGTATTTCTCCACTGGCTTCCAGTTCCAGCTCGCATGTATGTTTAGTCAAGACCATGGTGTTTTTGCCTACGGAGCTTTGAGGGGACCACTGCCTGACACCGCAGTACCTCCAGGCTCTGATCAGGCCCTACACCCAAACAAGGGCTCTGAACTAGTTTTCATCCACCTCTGGCCACGCCTCCCTACCACTGAGGAAGTAAACAGTTGTGAGCTCAGCCCAGTCAAAACTGTGTCTGCTCTGGCCCCCAATGGTGGAACAAACTCCCTCACGACGCCAGGACAGCGGAGTCAATCACCACCTTCCGGAGACACCTGAAACCCCACAATAAGTATTTAATCTTCAAGGAATACCTAGGATAGGATAAGTAATCCTTCTCACCCCCCCCCCCTTAAATGATTTAGATGCAAAATTGTAAATCAGTTGCATGGCTGTTCCACTGGATGTCAGAAGGTGAATTCACCAATTTGTAAAGTCCCTCTGGATAAGAACAAAGCCAGTATCACTGCTCAAAATGACTTAAATGTAATGTTAAATGTAAATGTTTTGGGTTTTCGTTGAAAAACAAATGATAGTCCCACTAAGTCCAATCCAGATGGGATGGTGTATCTGATCCGCTGCAGAATGCTGTGGTGGCCATACTGGTTAAGTGTGCCTTGAATTCTAAATAAATCAAAACAGACAGTGTCACTGACTTAAAAAAAGCACCCCACACCATAACACCTCCTCCTCCATGCTTTAACGGTTGTCACGTCTGTCCTGAATACCCTCTCCAAGGCTCTAGAGGTCATCAGTTCAGTCATCCTTACAGACACTGGGACACCTAGGGCAATCACGCCAAATCTACGTTATGCGCACTTGCAATTAATTTTGTGACTCACCTGGTCATAATATGTGGAATTTAGCCATTTAATTCAGAGTTTTAGGACCACTGTCTTGAACTCACCGAATTCTGAGATTAACCAGTTCCGAGTTTCCAGTTGTATCGAACACGGCAGAAGTCATGCTGGATTGACAGAATGGCCAATTTTGAGTGTTTATCCTTTAAAGCTTGGAAAAGAGACCCTTAAACCCAGACTTGGACCACACACCCACTTCACTGAATAGCAAGCTAGTGAATGCTTTGCAATGCTTGCAGTTAGCCACTGATTCCTTCCAAACCACTCATTGTTGAATTTGCGATTTCCAACTTGTTGTATAATGTTATGTCCATTGGCCGATGAGCACAGATACATTTTTTATGATATCTTTTCATAATTTCTCTTCATATGACAAGGATTGAAAATGATTTGCCAGTAGATTCAATTTGATTTTGACTGCTAGTTTACTCGCTAAGATTTTGAAAGTATCATTTTTTCCGTTGACACAATCAGTCCAGTCAAAGCTGCGGTACATATGTGATTTGACATTTTATCTGTGGACAATGACCTTGAGCCTTCTTGGATGGGCACTTCTAATGTAAATATGGCAGCACCCAAGGGGCTTGAATTTTCAATCACTACCTTTAGATTTGGCGGTGATGTAGTGTCCCCATGAATGACAGAACACTAAGCCAATCACAGTGCAAACTAGAGAACATTACCAACCCCTACGCTCTGTATTTTCCGCTGGCTGCCCCACCACCACAGAAAGCACTGAGCTAGGCTGAAACACCTGCATTTTGGAGCTGCCTTACTCAAGAAAGCCAAAAAAGAGACCATGTTTTTATGCAGCTTTATTAACTCAATGTTTTTTTTGTTGCTGTTTTACATTGTTTACAAACTCATATGAGACACGCATTAATGCCAAAATAACATAAAACAGGCAACAACAACAAACAAATACAACAAATGGCCCATTAGGTTTTTGACACATTCACCACTCACCCGCTGAAAGATCAGCCACAAAATGTTGGCACCATTGTAACAGGTTTTAATCAAACCGTGGTCTCCAGCTTGGGAACAGAAGAGGAAGACTTGATGCGGTGGTCTCAGGTTGGACTACTCCAAACAATCTCGGTTCTGACACACACAAGCTTTTCAGGTTCAGCAACCCATTTCAATAACACACACCCAACAGCAACTTTTGATTCATGAGAGAACCTTCATAAATCAGCAGAATGTTAATAACTTATTTATTTACACTTTTTTTAGTTTCTAACAGACAGAGAGGCCTGCCTCACTTCTAGTCCTTCGAGCACTATTTTGTTTTTTATGTATTATTTCTTACATTGTTAACACTTAAGATTTTCTGGGCTATTACATACAGCCGGGAAGAACTATCGGATATCAGAGCGACGTCAACTTACCAGCACTGCGACCAGGAATACGACTTTCCCGAAGCAGATCTTTTGTTCCAAACCACCCAGGGCATTTGAACTGTTTCCAGAGGCTGACCCAAACCAATGTCGGTACAGCCACCTGGATTCGTTGTGCGTCGCGCCAACAGGAATAAACGTCTCCCCCCCCGGGAAGAAGAAGGGGGTGGGTGTATGCTTCATGATTAACATCTCATGGAATAATTGTAACAACATACAGGAACAAGTATTTTTGTTCACCTGACCTAGAATTCCCCACAATCAAATGCCAACCGTATTACCTCCCAAGGAAATTCTCCTTGGTTATTGTCACAGCCGTGTATATCCCCCTCAAGGCGATACCACGACAACCCTCAAGGAACTTCACTGTACTTTATGCAAACTGGAAACCATATATCCTGAGGCTGCATTTATTGTAGCTGGCGATTTTAACAAAGCAAATTTGAGGACAAGGCAACCTAAATTTGATCAGCATATTGCCTGTAGCACTCGTGCTGGTTTAAAACACTGGATCACTGCTACTAGATTCCGATTTATACAAGGCCCTCCCCCGCCCTCCTTTTTGTTAAATCTGACCACGACTTCATTTTGCTCCTTCCTAAAAGCATAAACTCAAACAGGATGTACCCGTGCTAAGGGCTATTCAACGCTAGTCTGACCAATCGGAATTCACGCTTCAAGATTGTTTTGATCACGTGGGCTGGGACATGTTCCCGGTAGCCTCAGAGAATAATATCGACATATACTCTGATTCGGTGAGTGAGTTTATAAGACACCGTGGATAGATGGCGGCATTTGAGCAAAACTGAAAGTACGAACCATGGCAAGGTGACAGGGAATATGGCTGAATACAAACAGTGTAAACAGGCAATCAAACAAGCGAAATGTCAGTAAACTGAAAGTGCGAACCACCGCATTTAACCATGGTGATTTGAGATTATGGCCGAATACAAAGAGTGTAGTTATTCCCTCCGAGGCAAACAAACAAGGAAAATGTCAGTATAGAGACAAAGTGGAGTCGCAATCCATCAGCTCAGACACGAGACATATGTGGCAGGGTACAGACAATCATGGACTACAAAAAGAAAACCAGCCATGTCACGGACACCGACGTCTTGCTTCCAGACAAACTACACACCTTCTTTGCCCGCTTTGAGGATAATACAGTGCCACTGACACAGCCCACTAACAAGGACTGTGGGCTCTCCTTCTCCGTGGCCGGCATGAGTAAGACATTTAAATGTATTAACCCTCACAAGGCTGCCGGCCTAGACGGCATCCCTAGCCGCGTCCTCAGAGCATGCACAGGCCAGCTAGCTGGTGTATTTACGGACATATTCAATATCACCCTATCCCAGTCTACTGTCCCCACATGCTTCAAGATGGCCACCATTGTTCCACCCAAGAAGGTAACTGAACTTAATGACTATCGCCCCGTAGCACTCACTTCTGTCATCATGAACTAGGCCCACTTCAATTTTCTTACCACCCCAAAAGGTCCACAGATGATGCAATCACCATCACACTGCCCTATCCCATCTGGACAAGAGTAAGAATGCTATTCATTGACTATAGCTCAGCATTCAACACCATAGTACCCTCCAAGCTCATCATTAAGCTTGAAGCCCTGGGTCTCAACCCCGGACCCTGCAATGATGGGTCGTGGATCCTCAACACAGGGGCCCCACAGGGGTGCATGCTCAGCCCCTTCCTGTACTCCCTGTTCACCCATGACTGCGTGGCCATGCACGCTCCAACTCAATCATCAAGTTTGCATACAACACAACAGTAGTGAATTTGATTACCAACAACGACGAGAGGGATGTGAGGGCACTGGAGTGTGGTGTCAATCAATCAACAAAACAAAGGAAGTTTCAGGAAACAGCAGAGGAAGTACTATCCACATCGAAGGGACAGCTTCCTCAACCTCAACGGGGGCCATGCTCAGCCCCCCAGGTGATGAAGGTGCAGGAAACAACATCCTCACAACAGTTGAATTTGATCCTCGAGAGGAACACAGTGTGGTGGGAAAACAACTTCTCACTCAACGTCAACAAAACAAAGGAGGTGATCGTGGACTTGTACCCCTCTATCCACATCGAAGGGACAGCAGTGGAGAAGGTGGAAAGTGGCTTGCTGCCACGGACAAACTGAAATGGTCACCCACACAGCCAGTGTTTAAGAAGGTGCAACAGTGCCTCTTCAACCTCAGGAGGCTGAAATGGCTTGTCACCTAAAACCCTCAAACTTTTACAGATGCACAATTGAGAAATATATCACTAGCATCACCAGGGGCAAACTACCTGCACTCCAGGACACCTACAGCACCCGATGTCACAGGAAGGCCTTAAAGATCATCAAGGACAGCCACCCGAGCCACTGCATAGGCTATCATCCAGAAGGCGAGGTCACAGGTGCATCAAAACAGGGACCGAGAGACTGAAAAACAGCTTCTATCTCAAGGCCATCAGACCGTTAAACAGCCACCACTAACATTGAGTGGCTGCTGCCAACACACTGACTCAACTCCAGCCACTTTAATAATGGGGATTGATGGAAATTGATGTAAAATATATCACTAGCCACTTTAAACAATGCTGGTTAGGGTAGGTTTTAATAGTCACAGTGGGTACTCTGTTTATCTTATATGCTGTTGCCTAGAAACTACACATATCTACAGTGCATTCGGAAACTATTCAGACCCGTTGACTTTTTCCACATTTTGTTACATTACAGCATTTTTCTAAAATTCTATTAATTTGTTTCCTCATGGATCTACACACAATACCCCATAACGGCAAAGTGAAAACAGGTTTAGAATGTTTTGCAAATGTATTACAAATGAAAAACACAAATACCTTATTTACATCATACATTTATATTTTTAAATATAAAATATATAAAATAAATATATCCCATTTAGCAGACGCTTTTGTCCAAAGCGACTTACAAGTCGGCTGGGGCCACTACTTTTACATATGGGTGGCCCCATATACCCACGACGCTTGGCGTTGCAAGCGCCATGCTCTACCGACTGAGCCACACACAAATATATATATATATATATATTTATATATATTTATATATGTATATCTTTTATATTTGATTGTAATTGCCATTAAGGTCAATGGGTGAAAAGTAGGTGAAAAACATATTTGGGATATCAGGGTGTGCACAACAGAGGACATTTCTTGATAAGCTCTTATGTCAAGGTCACACCCCAACACGTGATATTATTGAAAACGCCATAGTGTCCTCTCAAAGGGACAACAGAACAGTGGCTCATATGGCCTCAGAGATACGGAACAAGAACTGACGTTCACTAGGGATGACAAAAATGAATTGATGTGTCTCTGGAGGAAAAATGACACGAGTACACAAAAGTATATCTTATAGAAATTATTTAAATCATTCTATGGTAACTAGCATAAAATATATAGATAATTTAGCAAATTTTCGCCCTAATTATTCATTTACAAAGTATACCGGACGTGGCTTTTATTTTGAAGGAATAACAAAAATCCGTGACCCGGAAGTACTTATTTATTCTTGCCTGCTTCACAGCGGTCTGAATAACAATAACAACCATTCGAAGGAAACGACAGAGAAAGGTAAGGAATGTTTTCTCAATGCCTTTTCGAAAGAGAAGTGTTCCAGTTGTCTGATTATTATTGTTATGCACCATTGATTGAGGTGCAATATATGCCTTAAGTACATTAGCATTTCTTTACCCGTCCAAGTAGCTACTGTTTTGGGAACCAGATTCTCTATTTAAACTAATTGGTGGTCGCACAGTATCAAAAAACAACCAACCAGTTCAGAATACAAAAACGGATACATTATGCCATTGTTTATAACAATGTAACAATGACGTCGCATTGCCCATCTATATAATACTTGTTATGTCGTAGATTGCCTTCTTCCCTGAAGAGGTTATAATATGGACACACCTGGTGCCCAAATTTACAAATTGATGACGTTTGTTGCACAGCGAGAGTCGAGTGGATACGAACAGATTCTGTTCAGTCAGTCTTGATGATGAGCCCTTTCCATTTATCTAGTTTATGGTCGTGTTCGGATCAAAGCGACTGCCAACTGACTGATCTAGTATTATCAATTATACTTACACATTGACTTTAAAATCTGGTTCACAGTTACCAAGCTATCCACAACTCTGGAACCAAGTAAATGACTGAACTCCTCCTACCCCATGGGCACCCCACACTTACCCTTTGCCACTCCATCTCCCTTCAGCAGCCCAACAGCAGTCTAAAAACTATGGGTGACAGGGATTTAGGTTGTGCGGCTCCTTGGCTGTGGAACACACTTTCAGTCACTGTCAGGGCCAGGGTTGCCATGTCAAGCTAAAGTGTAAAGCCCAATGACCCCTGAACCTGCCCACACGGCCTGAAAACTAGCACAGTTTTTTTTTATTCCAGCAAGAGAGTTGCCACATTTACACCCATGAAACCCCTTTTCCATAAAGTTCAGGGTTCAGGGTTTATTGATGTCATTTTTAACGAGGTTGGCTAAGAAGCTAAATTAGGGAGGGAGGGAGTTCCGTAACTTCCATTTCAAATGTCCACTCTCGCAGCGCTCCGGACCCAGGAACTGAGCATGAGTAAAATCCCTTTGAATGATATTGTTATCCATAAGAAAAGTCAACATTAGAGTGAAGTTTACTTTAAACCACTTCTGAGCAAATTCATCTAAAGAGCTCTAGAGCGCCTTAAGTCCTTATCAAATGCTTTGTCCCCTTTGTATTAGTTCTAGTGGTTCTAGCGCGTTAATATGTTTTATGGAAAGAGGGTGTCTGCATAATGACCAATCTAAATAGTCTACCTACAGTGTTCTCAATGCAACACACCCCTCAACCCTCCCCAACATTCACTCACTCACTAACTCGTAACAGCCTACTCCCTGCCTGATAGTCAGCAGCAATGAAATATATATCTAAACGAAATGCCATGGTGGCATCGGTGCAATTTAGAAGTAGTCCAAAAACCTGCCACCTGCGACCAATACATTTTCACCTGCGACATCATTCTGAAAGTAGCCAAATTTTTCAAGAAAAGTGCGAACATGGCAACCCTGGTCAGGCTGCAGAGTCTCTGGTCTTGTTTAATCCTTATTAAGGCACAGCTAAAGACTGAGCTGTTCAGTAAAGCTTTCAAGGGCCTATGTCAACCCTGGTCAGGCTGCAGAGTCTCTGGTCTTGTTTAATTCTGTGTTAAGGCACAGCTAAAGACTTAGCTTTATAAAATGTTTTATTTTCTTCAGGGCCTATGTCAACCCTGGTCAGGCTGCAGAGTCTCTGGTCTTGTTTAACATTTTAAGGCACAGCTAAAGACTGAGCTGTTCAGTAAAGCAAACACAGAGGGCCTATGTCAACCCTGGTCAAGAATGCAGGCTGTCTTAGATGGTCCCAATTAACTTGATAAACACCTCCTTATTAAGGCACAGCTAAAGACTGAGCTGTTCAGTAAAGCTTTCACAGGGCCTATGTCAAAACCCTGGTCAGGCTGCAGAGTCTCTGGTCTTGTTTAACCAAATAAATAAAGACAAACAGCTAAAGACTGAGCTGTGACAGTAAAGCTTTCAAATTAAAATAATGTCAATTCTGTTCTCCTTTCATTTATCAGATCTGACGACAGCTTTGATTGTTGTCTGCTTAACATGTTCTGTGTTTTGGATAGTTTTTATTATTTTTATAAAATATTTTATTTTCTTCAGTACTTGGGTTTAATGTGAAACTCCCCAAACCGGATCCGGGTTTGTGACTAAGCCTCAGGCTCATTAGCATAACGCAACGTTAACAAAATGAAAAGCGTGGTATTTTTGAGACATGTTTAATGACGATTAAAAAACACTGTCAACAATTTACAAAAACAACAAACGGAATTTGTGTAAAAACCTATACAGCCTATTTTGTGACAACAAACACAGAGACAGGAACAATCACCCAAAAATATAAAATATTTACCTTTGAAGAGCTTATGATGTTCCCAATCAGAGACAGCCACATACCAAACACCTGCCTCTGATTGAGAACCACTCCAGACAGCCAGAGACTATGCTAGATACCCCACTAAGCCACACACCCAATACCTAACAAAACCCCAAGACAAAACGTTGTTTGGAACACCACAAGGTGTTTTTTCACAATCTCTTCATTGACATCACACCCTGGCCTGACCAAATAAATAAAGACAAACACAATATAATGTGGTCTCTTATCTGCCTGACAGTATGAAATGCTTTACAAATTAAAATAATAATTATTATTATTATTTACAAATCACCTTTCATCATAAATATCATTATTATTTGTAGGTTCTTGGTTTTGACAATTTACCCATGAGACATTGTATTTTGATGCTCTCGAACATAGCCTTTGCTTGTGTGGCCTTTTTGTGACAAAATATCTTGTATAGAATCACGTTTTCTTCCAACAGTTATACTTCAGTACTGCAGTTTAACTGAGGCCCGAACCAGAAAGACAATTTCCATTGACGGCCACAGACATTTTGAAATCGGACTTCTCTAAGACTCTTAAGGCATCACCTTTGTGCACAAAACATGAATTGAATCATTCAAATAATTGTAGCAGAGATCTCAAAATATGTTCATCGCTCACAGCCGACAATATTAACATTTTATATTAATCCAATGTCTGCCATGTTTTTGGTTGACGTAACGATGTCGTCGCTGCTCGTGCTGCTCCCTGCGTGCCTGGTCCGTGCTATCCGGGATCCTTTGCACACCCCTTCCCCATTTAAGTTAAAATGTAAAATGGTTCAGGTTCGGTAAGGGTTATAGAAACTTAATCAAGAATTAGAAATTTGCCGAAGTTGGGAATTGTGAGTGTTCAGATTCATTCTGTTTTATGAGTAATTGTTTTTTACGAAAATGTAACGTAGTTGTACATTTTCATGCTCCATCTCATGGTTGTGTCAGGGACAACAGTTTTTGACAACAGTCATTTTCTTAATGGTTGCATGCTTATTAGTAACTGGAATAAGCAATTTCACAAATGTGTCAAGTGCTGCATCTGGTTGCTCTTCATTATTAGTAAAAATCACTACAATAAATGTGCTTTAGCCTTCAACCTGGCCTGATATTGGCTACACTATCTAGCTACTTCCCTTTCCTTATTGCGGGAGTGAAGGATACTGAGCACCGTGTTGTTTTGTTGCCTGTGTGGTGAAACCCATGATTTGTCAGTACAGACGGTTTGTTTGTCTATCAACAATTACAAGCCACCTTGCTCTGATAACTTGGATGGAAAATTACTGAGGATGACAGCATACTCTATTGTCACTCCTATTTGCCATCTCTTCAATCTAGGCCTACAAGATTGAAAATTACTGAGGATTACAGGCCCTCAGGCCTGGGAAGCAAAAGTAATTCCGCTCCCCAAGAATAGCAAAGCACCCTTTACTGACTCAAATAGCCAGCCAATCAGCCTGTTACCAACCCTTAGATACAATTCAATTCCACAGTTAACCCTTTTAACAGATTTTCACCACGTTTATAGGGATGGGCATTCAAAATGTACGGCACTTACACAAATGACTGATGATTGGCTGACAGAAATTGATCATATAAATATTGTGGGAGCTGTTTTGTTAGACTTCAGTGCAGCTTTACATAACCTGCTAGAATTGTAGATAGAAAGTTACTTGTCTAACATAACACAGAGGGTGTTCTTTACTGGAAGCCTCTCCAACATAATCCAGGTGGACAGGCATTCTCCAGGGCAGCTTTCTAGGCCCCTTACTTTTAAAAATCTTTACTAATGACCTGCCACTGACTCTGAGTAAAGCCTGTGTGCCTATGTATTAGAGGTCGACAGATTATGATTTTTCAACGTCGGTACCGATTATTGGAGGACCAAAATCGTCCGTTTTAATAAAAAAATGTATATCGGCCGACTTGCTTCTCCAACACTGATTTTGCGTTATTTAAACCAAATTGAACATGTTTCATTTTTTATTTGAGACTAAATTCGTCACGTTCTGACCATCGTTTGGGTGTGTTTTCCTTGTTTTAGTGTTGGTCAGGACGTGAGCTGGGTGGGCATTCTATGTTGTGTGTCTGGTTTGTCCATTTCTATGTTAGGCCTGATATGGTTCTCAATCAGAGGCAGGTGTTAGTCATTGTCTCTGATTGGGAACCATATTTAGGTAGCCTGTTTTGCGTTGGGTTTTGTGGGTGATTGTTCCTGTCTTTGTGTTTGTGGCACTAGATAGGACTGTTTTGGTTTTTGCACGTTTCTTGTTTTGTAGATTGTAGTATTTTCATCTTTATTAAAGATGCACAAAACTAACCATGCTGCATTTTGGTCCGCCTCTCTTTCCCCACAAGAAAACCATTACAAAATTGATTTTAATGTATGTATTATATTAAGTTAAAATAAGTGTTCATTCAGTATTGTTATAATTGTCATTATTACATACAATTCTGAATGAACACTTATTTTAACTTAATATAATACATAAATGAAAATCAATTTAGTCTCGAATAAAAAATGAAACATGTTCAATTTGGTTTAAATAATGCAAAAACACAGTGTTTGGAGAAGAAAGTAAAAGTGCAATATGTGCCATGTAAAAAAGCTCATGTTTGAGTTCCTTGCTCAGAACATGAGAACATATGAAAGCTGGTGGTTCCTTTTAACATGAGTCTTCAAAATTCCCAGTTAAAAAGTTTTAGGTTGTAGTTATTATAGGACTTTTTCTCTCTATACCATTTGTATTTCATATACCTTTGACTATTGGTTCTAATAGGAACTTTAGTATTACCAGCCTAATCTCGGGAGTTGGGAGTTGATAATCGGCCAAATCGGTGTCCAAAAATACAGATTTCCGATTGTTATGAAAACTTGAAATCGGCCCTAAGTAATCGGCCATTCCGATTTAATCGGTCGACCTCTTATACACGATAACACACCCAGTATACACACACGTACACATGGATTTCAATTTATATAATAATTTGATTGAAAATGTATATATTTAGTTCATTTTTTAATAATTAAAACAGCCTGTGGTTATTTGCTATTTGATTGGCAGAATGACACAACTACTAACACATTAGCCAACAGCTGGCCTGAGCATAACTGTTTTGAATGCACTTTAATTATCCGATGGTGAGGTGAAGCCTGTGCCCAAAGCACTGCAGGCAGGTCTAGTTCTTCAAGCGCAATGCTTTTATCATGTTGCTCCCGCTGTCAGTTGTCATGCACACCTGTCGGTCTTCGCTCATCTTCCACGATGCCAGAGAGTCTTTGAGACCCTGGGCTATTACTTCACCCATATGATCATTGGGGAAGTAAGATGTCTGGAGGCAGACATTTTGCAATTTCCAGTCTTCATTTACGTAGTGGACTGTTAAACTTAGGTATGGCTCTGATGTTCTGCTCGACCATATATCTGCTGTGGTGGAAAAATAAGAAACACTAGCCAGCTTCTCTGCGACTCTTTCTCAGTTGGCAGTGTATAATCGAGGCAGGGCTACTTCCGGTAAGTTCTTGTGGCTTGGCAACTGATATTTTTGGTCAACTGTACCTCGCAGCTTTTTAAAGTCTGGCTTTTCTACTGTAAAGATTGGGACCATATCTTTTGTTATGTAATGGGTCACTGCATCTGTTATCTCCTTCCACCTCAAACCTTTCTTGTCATTCGGGATTACGTTTGAAAAGGATGCAGTTATGTTAGTTTGTCTTTTAGCAGACGTTTTGGTACTCGGGCGACTGGAATCGGCATTGCGTAGTCTCACACATTCCTCTCATTCCACCGCGTGTTTCAGTTGCATGTGATGGAACAGGTTGGTTGTGCTGCTGCTTTTCCTAGCAATTGTCTTTCGACACATTTTGCACAGGACATTCGTTTGCTGAACATCAGACCTCTTAAACCCAAACCACTTACATATTACTGAAAAAACATTGCTGCCATTTTTGGGGATGATTTCATCCTCACGAGAGGCTGAGCTGGCTTCCTCACTTTCCATTTTGGTGGAACTCTTAACGCCGCTACGCTTCTTCGCCGTGTTTACAATTTGTGAAAGGCTGTCTAGGGTTGTGATTGGTGGATAACCTCAGTGCATGTGTTGTCATGCAATTTGGACATGATTTGACATTGGGCTGACAGAGAAGAGACAGTGAGATGCTGCATTTGTAAAACGTTACAACATTATAACAGAACATCGATTCTTGCGATACAGGCATTTTCCATATCGCGCTCAAATATAAACGTGAATATAACGATAAAACTTGATATATCGCACAGCCCTGGTCAACATGATACAATACCCTTTTCACACTACATTGTGAGTTCAGATGGGTCCAGGCTAGAGAATCAGCTTGCAGACAGATAGAACTTAACCAGATAGTGAAACCGATCAGTCTGATAATTTAGGAAGCACTGTAAGAATCAGACCTCTGTGTCCTTACAGCAGGGGTGAGAGCTCTCTATCTCCAGACCCGGAGAGCCACTGAGTATGTGCACTTTTGTTCCAGCCCAGAAGAAACACACCAGGCCCTGATTCAACTAATTGTGGTTCAGAGTCAAACTGAAGACCATGATTCGTTGTTTATTTGAAATTGAAATAGTGCTGGGCTGTCACAAAAGCCTACGCACCCAGTAGCACTCCATGACAGTTGGAGTTGGAGAGAGTGCATGGGCTTTTCTTTTGCCACACCAAATAGACTGTTGGGCAAACTTTATGCAGGTTAAGTGAAATCAAATGAGAGTCGAACAGGATATGTTGAAGAACTTTAGAGTAGAGTGAATCTTTGTTACTTCATTGAAATAGGTAATTCTATTAAATGGTTACTTAATTGATATCTTTTGGACATAGACTTGGTGCTCCGAAATCGCTTGATGTGCGGTAGTAGAGAGAACAGACTATGACTAGGGTGGCTGGAGGCCTTCCTCTGGCACTGCCTGGTATAAAGGTCCTGGATGGCAGAAAGCTTGGCTCCAGTGATGTACTGGGCTGTACGCACTGCCATCTGTAGTGGTTTCTGGGATAATGGTGCTGATGTGAGCCATGACCAGCCTTTCAAAGCACTTCATGGCTACAGACGTGAGTGATATGGGTCGATAGTCATTTCGGCAGGTTACCTTAGGCACAGGGACTATGGTGATCTGGTATTACAGACTCAGTCAGGGACAGGTTGAAAATGTCAGTCAAGACACTTGCCAGCTGATCAGCGCATGCTTGGAGTACACATGCTTGTAATCCGTCTGGCCCAGCGGCCTTGTGAATGTTGACCTGTTTAAAGGTCTTACTCACATCGGCTGCGGAGAACGGGATCACACAGTCGTCCAGAACAGCTGATGCTCTCATGCATGTTTCAGTGTTACTTGCCTCGAAGCGAGCATAGCAATTTAGCTCGTCTGGTAGGCTCGTGTCACTGGGCAGCTTGCGGCCATGCTTCCCTTTGTAGTCTGTAATAGTTTGCAAGCCCTGCCATATCCAACGATTGTCAGAGCCGGTATAGTAGGACTCCATCTTAGTCCTGTATTGACGCTTTGCCTGTTTGATGGTTGGTTGGAGGGCATAGCTTAGTCCTGTATTGACGCTTTGCCTGTTTGATAGTTGGTCGGAGGGCATAGCAGGATTTCTTATAACCTCCCGGGTTAGAGTACCGCATCTTCTATGTGGCAACTCTAGTCTTTAGCTCAGTGCGAATGTTGCCTGTAATCCATGGCTTCTGGTTGGGGTATGTACGTACAGTCACTGTAGGGACGATGTCATCGATGCACTTATTGATGAAGCCAGTGACTGATGTGGTGTACAACTCAATGCCATCGGAAGAATCCCAGAATATATTCCAGTCTGTGCTAGCAAAACAGTCCTGTAGCTTAGCATGTGCTTCATCTGACCACTTTTTTACATTTTCCCTCTTTTTATACACATGTTGTATTCGGAGCATGTGACAAATAATATTTGATTTGAATTATGTCTTCCACTCATTTCTCTCACTCTCTCTCTCATCAGACAGCTGGGGCCATGGAGTCCTCTGAAGAGGCGCTGCGCACCTTCGTCCAAGTGGTCAGTGAGAAGTACAACCCAGAGAATTTCCCATACTGCCGTGGGAACGGCATGGGTGTTGTAGTGCTTTCCAGTCCACAGGGGTCGCCCATTAAAGGTGAGCGGTCAAGGCGCTATATCTTATGATGCCTTCAAATTAGAGGTCGACCGATTTAATCGGAATGGCCGATCGGAAATCGGTATTTTTGGACACCGATTTGGCAGATTTGTTTTTTTTACACCTTTATTTAATCTTTATTTAACTAGGCAAGTCAGTTAAGAACACATTCTTATTTTCAATGACTGCCTAGGAACTGTGGGTTAACTGCCTCGTTCAGGAGCAGAACGACAGATTTTCACCTTGTCAGCTCGGGGATTCAATCTTGCAACCTTACAATTAACTAGTCCGACGCTCTAACCACCTGCCTCTCATTGCACTCCACGAAGAGACTGCCTGTTACGCGAATGAAGTAAGCCAAGGTAAGTTTAATGCTAGCTAGCAACTTATCTTATAAAAAACAATCTATCAATCATAATCACTAGTTAACTACACATGGTTGATGATATTACTAGTTTATCTATCGTGTCCTGCGTTGCATATAATCGATGCGGTGCGAATCGTTGCTCCAATGTGTACCTAACCATGAACATCAATGCCTTTCTTAAAATCAATACACAGAAGTATATAATTTTAATATAATATAATTTTAAACCTGCATATTTAGCTAAAAGAAATCCAGGTTTGCAGACAATATTATCCAGGTGAAATTGTGTCACTTCTCTTGCGTTCATTGCACGCAGAGTCAGGGTATATGCAACAGTTTGGGCCACCTGGCTCGCTGCGAACTAATTTGCTAGTTTACTAGTTGTGCAATGTAACAGGAATATTTAGACTTAGGGATGCCATTAGATAAAATACGGAATGGTTCCGTATTTCACTGAAAGAATAAACGTCTTATTTTTGGGATGATAGTTTCCGGATTTGACCATATTAATGACCTAGGCTCGTATTTCTGTGTATTATGTTATAACTAAGTCTATGATTTGATAGAGCAGTCTGACTGAGCAGTGGTAGGCAGCAGCAGGCTCGTAAGCATTCATTCAAACATCACTTTCGTGCGTTTTGCCAGCAGCTCTTCGTTGTGCGTCAAGCATTGCGCTGTTTATGACATCAAGCATATCAACTCACGAGATTAGGCTTGTGTAACCGATGTGAAATGGCTAGCTAGTTAGGGGGGTGCGCGCTAATAGCGTTTCAAACGTCACTCGCTCTGAGACTTGGAGTGGTTATTCCCCTTGATCTGCAAGGGTAACGCTGCTTCGAGGGTGGCCGTTGTCGTTGTGTTTCTGGTTCGAGCCCAGGTAGGAGCGAGGAGAGGGACGGAAGATATACTTTTACACTGGCAATACTAAAGTGCCTATAAGAACATCCAATAGTCAAAGGTATATGAAATACAAATGGTATAGAGAGCATGGGGCGGCAGGGTAGCCTAGTGGTTAGAGCGTTGGACTAGTAACCGAAAGGTTGCAAGTTCGAATCCCCGAGCTGACAAGGTACAAATCTGTCGATCTGCCCCTGAACAGGCAGTTAACCCACTGTTCCTAGGCCGTCATTGAAAATAAGAATTTGTTCTTTGTTCTGACTTGCCTAGTTGAATTAAGGTAAAATAAAAATAAAAATAGTCCTACAATTCCTATAATAACTACAACCTAAAACTTCTTACCTGGGAATATTGAAGACTCATGTTAAAAGGAACCACCAGCTTTCATATGTTCTCATGTTCTGAGCAAGGAACTTAAACGTTAGCTTTCTTACATGGCACATATTGCACTTTTACTTTCTTCTCCAACACTTTGTTTTTGCATTATTTAAACCAAATTGAACATTTTTCATTATTTATTTGAGGCTAAATTGATTTTATTGGTTTATTTTAAGTTAAAATAAGTGTTCATTCTGTATTGTTGTAATTGTCATTATTACAAATAAATGTAAAAAAAAAAATAGTCAGATTAATCGGTATCGGCTTTTTTTGATCCTCCAATAATCGGTATCGGCGTTGAAAAATCATAATCGGTCGACCTCTACTTCAAATGCTCATCAGAAGTGGGAAATACGAGGTTCCAATTGGGCAACAGCCACTTGACCGCCCTCCCAAGTTGGATTTCCGAGTGGGAATGTTGGAGATAATTTTACCTGAGTTGTGACGTATTGTCTTTTCAATCAAAAGGTGATGACGCAAATACATTTTTGACATTGTCAATATGGATAGTGTAGCTAGTTTGACTCTGTTGGCAACGTTAATCAAGCTAATTAACTTTATAATTCGCAACGTTAGCTAGCTCATCTACTTAGATTTAATATCATTGGATGAGTCATTATTCCGACACAATCATGTCAAATTTATGACTTCATAACTGGGATGCTTCCCAGTTCCAACGACCATTTAAAGGCAGTAATTAAGTAATAACTTTGTGGTTAGGTGGCTTATGTATCTTTTCTCTCTTGCATTTGTCTCGCTCCCTGCTAAACTGTTTTAGTGAATGGAAGATCATTTATAGTCTGATGACCATGTCTGAAAAAGTTGTTATTCCTCAAAGCAGAAGAGTCAAGGGCCACACTCCAACCTACTTACCTTTTTTCTCAGAAAAACATAGTTAAGAGGTAAGAACTATATGTAGGCCTACTCAAATGCATTATATAAGGTAATTACGCAAGTTTTCATCTTCGAGTTACCCAGGAATACTGCATGTAGGCCTACTACTGTATCCCTTATATATGGTATTCACACACATGAGTCATTCTCTCATGCGTTAGCTTATCCCCAAGGACACTGCCTATGTAGTGATGTAAATGAGTAATAACAAGAAGTGATACCAGGCTTTTGTCCATCATGTATTGTACATGTCATTCAATAAAGAACAATTATTCACTAGAAAGATTGTTGTTTCTCTCCAGATCGTCTGAATCTGCCGAGTGTGCTGGTCCTGGACGGCTGTGGCATCAGTAAAGCTGGGGACGAAGCTGAGGTGGCCACCTTTTGTGCCCATGTGGTGGAGCTGGACCTGTCCCACAACCAGCTACAAGACTGGGGGGAGGTGGGTACTGTAGTTCTCCTCATCCTCCTCAGCCCGGCTGTCATGTAATGGACCATTCCTTTATCAGCAGCTAGCTATTAGCAGGAAGGCTTGCACTACAGAGAGTTTTGCCTTATTTTCTACACATCAAGAGTGTTGTTTTATCCAGAAAGTATTTTTGAAAGCCCAATAGCTGGTGATTTTGTAATGTCCAGTATCTCCTGGCTAGCATTAAATAAGCATGTAACAATGGTGAAAGAAACGGATTGTATCCACGAGCGGCTACCTACCACGCCACACAAAACAATTGCCCAAAAACATCATTCTACAAACAAATTCAACGAACAAGACCTTCATCTGTCAGTCAGTTCCAATTGCGCCAATCTGTCTTTGGTTTGCCAGATATGCAGCATCGTGTATACTATCTACAATTGGGTTGCCAGTACAGTCAGTCAGTACGTGTGATAGCGCCAATCTGTCTTTGGTTTGCCAGATATGCAGCATCGCGTATACTATCTACAATTGGGTTGCCAGTACAGTCAGTCAGTACGTGTGATAGCTCCAATCTGTTTTTTTTGGGTTGCGAGATCTGCACGATTGTGTCTAACATCCCCAACCTGGACTTCCTTAACCTGAGTATGAACCCTCTGAGTGGGATTGAGCTGGAGCCGGGCCTGGCTGAGGTGTTCTTCCGGGTCCGCCGCCTGGTCCTCATCAACACGCGTGTCACCTGGGACACGGTACACACACTCACACGCCAGACCCCTGAGTAAGTCATGACAGACACTGGACAGTGAATCACATGACGTGAATACACGAATGTGTGTGTTTTGTATTTCAGTATTTAGCTATTTGTCTATGTGTTTTGTGTGTTTTTGCCATTATACCTTTGACCTTCTCAAGTTCAGGCTTGTCCAGGCATGTATTATATTTACTTGTATCCATATTTAACATGTATTTCAACGCCATATACATGTCTATGAATTTGAGGGGCTACATTTCCCAAGCCCTGTCCCATAGCTGTATACCAAAACAAGTGGTGCCATTTTGGGTTTAAGGCATGTATTATATTTCCGTGTATCATGTTCAGGGCATGTTCAGGTATGTCCTGGATACTGTAGTTCCATGTATCTCGTAACTCTGGGGATCAGATTCCCTTCCCCCAATGCTAACCTTAACCATTACTGTGGAGAATGTGAAATCTACCAAAGATCAGCATCTAGGGGCAACTTCACCCTACTCATATCTCATACTTTGTATTTTGATTCCATTTACACACAGCTACCTCTTTTTGACGCTTATACCCCCCTGTAGGTTAGAGGAGCTCTTCCTTTGTCTGAATGAGTACGACCAAGTGGCCGAATCCCCGGTTCCCTGCCCCTCCCTGCGCCTGCTTCAGATCACAGACAACCAGCTACAGGAGTGGGACGAGGTGCGTAAGTTTGGGCCCATGTACCCAGGCCTGCAAAACCTGGTGTTGTCCAACAACAAATTGGGCTCTGTGGAGGAGGACACACCTCAGGACACACTGCAGCGCCTGTTCCCTAACCTGCGCAGCATCAACCTCAACAACTCAGGTATCCGAAGGGAGGGTCACGCATTCACACACATTCACATGCTCATACAGCATGATCACATGCACACATGCATAGCATGAAGATACACCTACGCAAACATACTCGTACACAGCATGATGATTCGCACACACAGAGCATGAGCATACAGACAGATATCCCTCTTTCCTCTCTACCCAATTATACTCTTTCCATTCACTATTTTTTCTCTTACTACTCCTCTGCTTCTGTACCTCTCTCTTTCCCCTCTGCCGGACAGGGAATCCTTTAAAAATCAGGAGGTCGAGTTAGTTCTTTTACATTCCAATGTATTTTAAATGTACGTTTGGCATTTCAAGTCTTTAAAAAAATAAAAAATATGTACACACACCTCAGAAAAGAGCACTCTGAGCCTTCTGATGTGAAAATAGATGTATTGTACTACGTCCGTACACCATATTCAATACTGTATCCTGGAATTCCATAGAGAATGAGTTCTGATGTGTGTGTGTGTGTGTGTGTGTGTGTGTGTGTGTGTGTGTGTGTGTGTGTGTGTGTGTGTGTGTGTGTGTGTGTGTGTGTGTGTGTGTGTGTGTGTGTGTGTTAAAGGGCTGAACCGATGGGAGGACATAGAAAGGCTGAATTTCTTCCCTAAGCTGGAGGAGGTGAGGCTGATGGGGCTTCCTTTACTGCAGCCCTACACAAACAAAGAGAGACGCAGCCTCACCGTGGCACAGTGAGTACACACACACATTTTAGTCATTTAGCAGACGCTCCAAAGTGACATTAATCTTAAGGTAGCTAGGTAAGACAACCACATTGCACAGTCATAGTACGTAAAACCTTTCCTCACTAAAGCGGCTATCAGCAAAGTCACTGCTCGTAACACAAACACTTGTATTTTCTTAGTTCAAGAAAGGTGCAAATAGAAACGGTAGGATGTGATTTTATCTATTTGTTTTTTAATCGGGTCGGGGAGGGCAAGTGCTTTGGGATTATTCAAGATACCTTTTGAAGAGGCACACACACGCGCACACACCTGTTTGATTTGACACACGTCACACACACTCATACATATTGTTTGTCCTTTTTGCAGGTTGCCATCTGTGTCTGTGTTAAACGGTAGTGTGGTGACGGAAGGGGAGAGAGAAGACGCTGAGAGGTTCTTCATCAGACACTACCTGGACTTTCCTGAAGAGACGCTGCCTCAAAGGTACTGTTGACACACACTAGAGCCCTCCTCTGAGACACCTACTGGGCCTTAACAATGGACGGGAATCCCTTTGATTCACTACCTCTCAGCTACCTCCTACCTCTTTCTGCTAATGTTCCCTCCCCCCAGTGTTCTATTGTCATCTCAGGACTTCCCGTGATGGGAATTTCAGGGGGGGTTGGTTTGGGCCCATGCTGGAAAGCTGATTGGCCCGCGCTTTTTGCCTGCCACATTCCACGTAACCTTAGGAGAATGCAAGGGAGGAATTTGCGGGGGAAGAGCGTGTTCCCTGACTGGGGGAAGAGCGTGTTCCCTGACTGGGGGAAGAGCGTGTTCCCTGACTGGGGGAAGAGCGTGTTCCCTGACTGGGGGAAGAGCGTGTTCCCTGACTGGGGGAAGAGCGTGTTCCCTGACTGGGGGAAGAGCGTGTTCCCTGACTGGGGGAAGAGCGTGTTCCCTGACTGGGGGAAGAGCGTGTTCCCTGACTGAGGGAAAGTAACATTTGCGAGACAATGGCGCCAGTCTCTGCCCACTCAATGACTTCTTTGTGCCTTGGAATACTCAGATCGGAAAACCGATACACAAGGTGGCAGGTAGATTTGTATTTTTTACCTCCTTTGCTTGTTCACCCTCTTTTTTTTTTTTCTTAGGGGGGGATCGAGAGGTTGACTCATTTCCGTGTGTAACCGGAGCTGATGTAGCCCAAAACTTGACTCCAAACCGACACAGTGTCTCAGATTAAAAGGGTACTGCAATGGAAGTGTCTAAAAGCCACAAACCATTCTCTTTAGGTTTTCTTTTTCTCTTTGCATTTTAAAAGCAGGGAGAGAGAGAGAAAGGGTCTTGGGTCTAAGCCTGTTTCTTTGTGTATGTGTGCATGTGTGGGTACACATGTGGATGTGTGTGAGAGTGTGTTGGATGCGGTCAGTGAGCACTGGGAAGGACTTAGGCGGCCGGGCTATCCCCTTTTGGCGGAGGTGCTATGAGAGAGGAGGGGCTATGAGAGGGGTGGGTAAGGATAGAAGGGAGAGGGAGAGGATTGGGCTTGGGATAAGGAGAGGGAAAGAAAGCAGGGCCTACAGAGAAGGGTAGAAGGGAGAGGTGAAGGGGCTTATGGTGTGAAGAGAAGGTAGAGGTGAAGGGGCTTATGGTGTGAAGAGAAGGGAGAGATGAAGGGGCTTATGGTGTGAAGAGAAGGGAGAGGTGAAGGGGCTTATGGTGTGTAGAGAAGGGAGAGGTGAAGGGGCTTATGGTGTGAAGAGAAGGGAGAGGTGAAGGGGCTTATGGTGTGAAGAGAAGGGAGAGATGAAGGGGCTTATGGTGTGAAGAGAAGGGAGAGGTGAAGGGGCTTATGGTGTGAAGAGAAGGGAGAGGTGAAGGGGCTTATGGTGTGAAGAGAAGGTAGAGGTGAAGGGGCTTATGGTGTGAAGAGAAGGTAGAGGTGAAGGGGCTTATGGTGTGAAGAGAAGATAGAGGTGAAGGGGCTTATGGTGTGAAGAGAAGGTAGAGGTGAAGGGGCTTATGGTGTGAAGAGAAGGGAGAGGTGAAGGGGCTTATGGTGTGAAGAGAAGGGAGAGGTGAAGGGGCTTATGGTGTGAAGAGAAGGTAGAGGTGAAGGGGCTTATGGTGTGAAGAGAAGGTAGAGGTGAAGGGGCTTATGGTGTGAAGAGAAGATAGAGGTGAAGGGGCTTATGGTGTGAAGAGAAGGTAGAGGTGAAGGGGCTTATGGTGTGAAGAGAAGGGAGAGGTGAAGGGGCTTATGGTGTGAAGAGAAGGGAGAGGTGAAGGGGCTTATGGTGTGAAGAGAAGGTAGAGGTGAAGGGGCTTATGGTGTGAAGAGAAGGGAGAGGTGAAGGGGCTTATGGTGTGAAGAGAAGATAGAGGTGAAGGGGCTTATGGTGTGAAGAGAAGGTAGAGGTGAAGGGGCTTATGGTGTGAAGAGAAGGGAGAGGTGAAGGGGCTTATGGTGTGAAGAGAAGGGAGAGGTGAAGGGGCTTATGGTGTGAAGAGAAGGGAGAGATGAAGGGGCTTATGGTGTGAAGAGAAGGGAGAGGTGAAGGGGCTTATGGTGTGAAGAGAAGGTAGAGGTGAAGGGGCTTATGGTGTGAAGAGAAGGGAGAGGTGAAGGGGCTTATGGTGTGAAGAGAAGGGAGAGGTGAAGGGGCTTATGGTGTGAAGAGAAGGGAGAGGTGAAGGGGCTTATGATGTGAAGAGAAGGGAGAGATGAAGGGGCTTATGGTGTGAAGAGAAGGGAGAGGTGAAGGGGCTTATGGTGTGAAGAGAAGGGTGAGATGTGGCGTGGGGTAATTAGTAAGAGACAGAGAAGAGGAATTGAGGAGATTACCGGGGAAGTGACTAGGCAGCTGAGATGGATTAAAGAACAGAGAGAGAAGCATGAAACACCAGAGATCTAGGGCAGTTACAAGGTAAGGTATTAGCCACACACAGAGGAGGCTGGTGGGAGGAGTTATAGGAGGATGGGCTCATTGTAATGGATGGAATGGTATTAATGGAACGGAGTCAAACATATGGAAACTGTGTTTGAGTCCATTTTGTTTATTCCGTTCCAGCCATTACAATGAGCCCATCCTCCTATAACTTCTCCCACCAGCCTCCCGGACCCAATACATTTAGCTGTGTATAGAAACACAGGTATTAAATTAATGCCACCGCTTTCTTCAGGCACCACATGAAGGACCATTCGAAATTACATTTAGCATTACCATACCTCACTCTCAATATAATTTACAGGGGTACAATATACAAGTTTCCACATTAAATGAGACCTTTGAGTGAATGGGTTTCTCACAGAATGGCACTTTCTGCATTGACTGAGGAGTTAGAGGAGAATTCCCATGGCGGAGGCGCTTGCTGCGTTAGGCTGAAACTCTGGCTACACACACACACCCACACTGAAACCCTAGCCAGGCGGGGTTTTCAGCGAGGGAAGGGGAAATTGGTTTGATTGGCCCAACTGTTACAGTAGCTTTGAAAATAGGCTTTCCTCTGGGATTTTATTCAATCGTTCCTTATCGCTAACTCAGCGGTCCCTCAAGGTGGGTGAGCGCTTTCTCACGGCTGAGAGAGCGGTAGAGAGCTCACTGTGTTTCCCGAACGAGCACATGCCACTCTTATCAAATATACACACACACTCATTCACTCACACACATTTGTCCCAACTTACCCCCACAGTGTCAGAGAAAGCTGTTTTCTTGGATAGCAGTTAGTCCAAGGATAATACGGTTTTGTGTGGACCCCAGGAAGAGTAGGTGCTGCTTTTGCCACAGATAATGGGGATCCTAATAAAATACCAAACTGCCAAACCAACATGTGGCCCGCAGCCTCCCTTTTTATAGGACCACAGATCAATTTCCAAATACTTTTTAAAAAGTGTGTGGAGGACAGCCGGGGTGAGGTTGTGCATCAGCAGTTTTTCCCTTGGTATGTCAGTCACTGACAGTCACTCAATTAGCCCTTAGCTGACTTTTATTTTATTGTTAGTTTTGGGCTAGCTATGTAAACTTGTAGTAATCATGGTCTATTTAACAATCGGTGGGCCCCATTGATTTTGTTAGTCACTCTCCATAAGATATCATATTAAAAACTGCAAACATTTCTCTCCACCGTATGGCAAAATAGGTCAAATTTCAGTAAATTAGCTGTAAAATTGCACATTTTTCCCTCCGTCCCATCGCAAAATGAGTAAATTGCATGAAAATAGTTATAAAATTGCCTAGTCTTTTCTCTGACCAATGGCAAAATGTATAGATTTGCAGGAAATTAACTCTGAAACTCGAATATATTTTGCTTACGGCCCCCAACAATCTAGGGCCGGCTCTGACTGCATGTGTGGGTATAGATATGGGTACACAGTAGGATTGGGCAGCATCCAGATTGTCATGTCGTTCTCTCACCCTGGGATTTACGGTATTGCCAGTTTAGTACACAAGGGGGCGCCGAAAAACCCAGCAAGAAACCTAATTGCATAAGTAATAGCGAATTTACATGGAGGCTGCTAGCTACATATGCTAATGAGCGCAAATGAAAATAAACAAATTGCAAAGACAGGCAATCCAGCTCATAAAGTTATGCATACAGCGTATTTGGAAAGTAGTCAGCCCCATTGACTTTTTACACATTTTATGTTTATTATAAAAAATAAAAAATACCCGCATCAATCTACACGCAATACTCCCAGTCCTACTGCTGAAAAACATCCCCACAGCATGATGGCCACCACTGTGCTTCACCGTAGGGATGGTGCCAGGTTTCCTCCAGATGTAACGCTTGGCATTCAGGCCAAAGAGTTCAATCTTGGTTTCATCAGATCGGAGAATCTTGTTTCTCATGGTCTGAGAGTCCTTTAGGTGCCTTTTGGCAAACTCCAAGAATGCTGTCATGTGCCTTTTTTTACTGAGTAGTGGCTTCCATCTGGCCGCTCTTCCATAAAGGCCTGATTGGTGGAGTGCTGCAGAGATGGTCGTTCTTATGGAAGTGTCTACCATCTCCACAGAGGAACTCTGGTGCTCCATCAGGTTCTTGGTCACCTACCTGACCAAGGCTCTTCTCCCTTGATTGCTCTCGGAAGAGTCTTGGTTGTTCCAAACTTCTTCCATTTAAGAATGATGGAGGCCATTGTGTTCTTGGGGACCTTCAATGCTGCGGAAATGTTTTGGTACCCTTCCTCAGATCTGTGCCTCAACACAATCCTGTCTCGGAGCTCTATGCACAATTCCTTTCGACCTCGTGGCTTGGTTTTTGCTCTGACATGCACTGTCAACTGTGGGACCTTATATAGATGTGTGTGTGTGCCTTTTACAAATTGTGTCCAATCAAATTGTAGAAACATCTCAAGGATGATCAAAGGAAACAGGATGCACCTGAGCAAAGGGTCTGAATAATTCTGTAAATATGATATTTTTATTTTATAGAATTTTTCTTAGCAAAATTGTCTTTACCTTTTTTGTTGTTGCTTTGTCATTGTGGGGTATTGTGTGTAGATTGATGAGTTTTTTTTTAATTCATCCATTTTAGAATAAGGCGGTAATGTAACAAAATGTGGAAAAAGTCAAGGGGTCTGAATACTTTCCGAATGTGGGGGATTGATCCGGTGGCCTACAAAAGGCTCTAATAGGGTGTCATAGCCTAAGAGCGCCTGCCAAAACTGACCAATCGCCACCATTCTCTCTACCAGATGACAAATCCTAACCTCCGGTCCATTCTGTCTGGTCTCCACAGGTACCATGTCCTGGTGTCCAAGTACGGACGGCTCGCCCCGCTGGCCGAAGTGGACTTGCGTCCGCGCTGCCTGGCCACGCTGGAGGTGCGCTGGGGCGAGCGGACGGAGACTCTAAGCTTGCGGTTGGAGCAGACAGTCGGGGAGCTCAAGAAGGAGCTCAGGGCCCTGGTGGACCTGCCAGCCAACGGCATGCGGCTGTACTACATCGCCCGCGAGCTAGGCTCCGCGCTGGGACCTGAGGAGATGAAGTACGGCAGTCGGGCACTCCACTCGTACATGATCCAAGACGGGGATGAGATCCTGGTGGTGCCCAAGACTAAGAGCCGCACAATCTCGTCCACCTCCTTGGACTCCTAAGAAGTGTGTGTGTGTGTGTGTGTGTGTGTGTGTGTGTGTGTGTGAGACTCAGGACTTATTTATAGACTGACCAGCTTCTGGACACCAACTGTCTACGCTGTCTTTTATTGATTTTTTTTTTAATGTTTGTTGGAAAAGCACCTTACTGTATATAAATATCTAAATTAATATATATACACACACATATGACTTAGTGTGCGTGTTCCAATTTTGGCTTGGTGAGAAGCATCGCTATTGTCAGACGCTGGTGGCACGTCACACCACTGAGATTTTCCATTGTATTTGGTTTGTCAAATATTAGTTTTTAAGTAATGTTAGCACAATTAGCGTACCCTCCCTCTCTCACCCAATTCTTAAATCATGTGCTTCAGATAACCCCTGAGTCAGAATCACAGGGGGTGGTACGCTGAGAGAGACGCTTCATTGAGCTTTGAGGATGATAGAGCTTGTGACACATAGAGACCACACGGAACATCACTGACCCCAACTCACTCAGGCGATCTGGCGGAAAGAGACAAGACGAGGCCAAATAGAAGGGGTTGGGTTGGTGGGCAGTTGCTATTAAAGGTGGAGAGAGAGGGGGATCTGGAGAAGGAGGTGCACTCGAAGGGAGCAGCTCTCTCCCCTGCCGAGGGGGAGTGGGTGTTGGAGGGAGAGGTGGTGAACCCCAGGCCAGCCTCACTGAGTAACCACATACCGGCTGCTGTGTCACAGTTACTTCCTCTGTGCTTGGTTCACCCAACGGGCAGTGGCCTTCCTCACCTCTTGCTCACTCTCCATCTTCCTCTCTCCCCATCATCCACACCTCACATCCGTCTCACACACCCAACACCTCTTACTGGAACCAGTGTCCATTGTTTTAGTACACCCTGGGTCAACAATGTGGCCCCAGAATTTGTGCTCTCCCATTGGTTCATATTGTCTAATAGGTGTCTTCAGATTCAGAGACCTCCAATTGGTGGAAAGATGTGAGTTATGCCCTATGGTAATCATATTTTGTTGCTGCCCAGTCCAAAGTCAATTTCACTCTGCTTTGGCGTCAGAGGTTAGCTACTCTTCTTATACATGGGAGAAATCAGTAAACCAAGGTGACGATGAAACTGGGTTTATTTACCAATCACTCTACCAATTTATGTATCCATTTTTAATCTGAATTCCTCTTTGATCTTTTTACTTTAAATACTATGCAAATTTTGCACCGGTGCAAAAGCTAAATGAGCGTGGCCCTCAGTCTGTCAGCGCTAGGCTTTGTTTAGAAAAGTAGATGGATCTCGACCTTTTGGGAATTATTTTAGGCACATCACAGGTGTTTCTTGATCCGTTAATGTTGTGTTTGCTTGGTTGGTAATGGTAATCTATGCAATATAGTGTATGTGGGCTGGGATCGTGGTTGGATTTAAAACAATAGTCTGCCGTCATTTACTATGGAGGATTGCATGGACTTGTAACTTAATCTTGAGGGACCTACGATAAGAGTGTATGTTGTAGTACATAGTGTATCTCCTATGTTTTTATGTTATGTTTTTTGGAAGATGATCAGATTGATAATTATCAAAGTGACTCTGATTTTTTGTCTGAAAGCTAATTTTGCTTTATTGTGGTACTAATGTAAGGGTTTCTTTACTTTATGTTGGTAATGCTTCATTTACAGCCCATTTCAGATGGTATTTACCTACGGGATAACAATGGGTATTTTCTGATCCTCACTGTACACACACACAGTACTTCAAAGAATTCCACATAGTTGGTTACTTCTACCAGGTGGTAAGTAGTGGTGTTTCCATCAGTGAATGCCAAAGAAACCAGGATGAAATTGTTAAACAGTATAATTAGGATAGCCTCATATTATTTCCAAGTATATTTCCAAGTAAATATCGGACTAAAGACGAATAAAGCGTTACTTTTTTTGGTTTACTTTTTAATATACGTGCTTTGTTCATAACCAAGTGGGAAGGTGGAAAAATCCACTTGAACGTCCCTCCAACTGGTAATTGTTCATCAAACTCCAGGCATTTACATTTGTTGGATGACATGAAAATAAAGATCTATGGCCACGCAATGGCCATGTCGGTCTCCGGAACTGGCTTGAAGAGGGAATGATGTTAAGGATCTGGAAAGGATTCTGGCAGCTTCATTAAATAGTACCCTCAAAACACCTGTCTCAACATCAACGGTGAAGAGGCGGCTCTGGGATGCTGGCCTTCTAGGCAGAGTTCCTCTGTCCAGTGTCTGTGTTCTTTTGCCCATCTTTTCTTTTTATTGGCCAGTCTGAAATATGGCTTTTTCTTTGCAACTCTGCCTAGAAGGCCAGCATCCCGGAGTCGCCTCTTCACTGTTGACGTTGAGACAGGACAGAGGAACTCTGCCTAGAAGGAACATTAACAGTGTCTACACTATTTCTGATCAATTTTGTTATTTTAATAGACACAAAATAGCTTTTCTAAGTGACCCCAAACCTTTGAGTGGTAATGTACGTACTGAAGTTACCACCATGGAGCACAAGTTTTCCAACTGGAGCCGAGCCAGTCCAGTCTCACAACCGCCCAGATCACTGCAACAACTTGGCTGCAAGGTAATCAGGCTTAATTGGTGTCACCAAGCCTGGAGGTGCCGAAAGCTCCTCCTCCCCTCACTCCCCATCTTCCAGGCAGTGTGTGAACCACCAATTCTGGGTGTTTGCTTAAAGCACCCAGCCCGCCGGCTCCCAATCCCAACCTCCAGTCCCAGCAGAGGCTCTGTCACTACGCAACAGATGGGGCTGAGGTCCCTTCGGCCTGGGCCTTCTCTGACTGGAGCAGCAGGGCCGCAAGTTCAAGTTCCTCTACAGATGGAACACTGGGCTGGCTTGTGGTTCCCAGGCTCTGACAACAGGGCTGTCCCGTCAATGCAGGGTCAAAGTTGGGAGGTGGTGGGGGTTGAGCTGTTGCGTTACCTCTTCGCACCCTTGTCCCGTACCCAAGACCTGACCCGGGGAGGCTGTATCCTGATCTCCCCCATTGCATTATGGAGCAGAAGCAAGGGCAGTGAGGGCTGAACGGAGCCCATTGTGTGCCCAGGAGTAGGAGTCGTTTGGGAATGTGAGGTTTGGGTTACCACAAGGAGTTTCTACATTGTGGAGGAAAGAAGAGGAGAGGAGGGCAAGGCTAACTGCTGGGCATAGGGGGGAGGTTAGAGGGTTGATATGGAGTGGTCCACTCTGGGGATTGAATGTCTCTCGCACTGAGCTCACCTAGAACCCAGTCTAAGGACCATTTTTTGGAAGGTCAAGCTTGATGGGCTCTCCAGAACTTTTGATGTTCAATGCGCCAGACTTTATTCCCACAAAATACCCTCACCTGTCACTCGGTGGTCCCACAGAAACTGTTGATGTAATGCTTTTATGACTTATTGATGTAACTGATCAGTCCGTTTCAATCATTGCTTTTTTATTTTCTCAACTTTTAACAATTGAAACTACAATCAGACCATTTAGAAGTAAACCTCGTTGTCAGCAAGACTGTTCCTAGAAATATCTGTTCTTCATTGAGGCATAGATGTGTGCTACCTTACATGGGGCGAATATGCAACGTCACCGCAGCTGAGCTCACTATGTACAACACTGTCCCCATTCCCAGTGAGCTAAATGGAGGGAGAGGGAGTGAATGACCTTTTATCCTCTCACTATCGATGCTGTGTTGTCACGTGTTGCTGCCTTGCTATGTTGTTGTCTTAGGTCTCTTTATGGAAGTGTTGTGTTGTCTCTATGTACAACACTGTCCCCATTCCCAGTGAGCTAAATGGAGGGAGAGGGAGTGAACGACCTTTATCCTCTCACTATCGATGCTGTGTTGTCACGTGTTGCTGCCTTGCTATGTTGTTGTCTTAGGTCTCTTTATGGAAGTGTTGTGTTGTCTCTATGTACAACACTGTCCCCATTCCCAGTGAGCTAAATGGAGGAGAGGGAGTGAACGACCTTTATCCTCTCACTATCGATGCTGTGTTGTCACGTGTTGCTGCCTTGCTATGTTGTTGTCTTAGGTCTCTTTATGGAAGTGTTGTGTTGTCTCTATGTACAACACTGTCCCCATTCCCAGTGAGCTAAATGGAGGGAGAGGGAGAGAACGACCTTTATCCTCTCACTATCGATGCTGTGTTGTCACGTGTTGCTGCCTTGCTATGTTGTTGTCTTAGGTCTCTTTATGGAAGTGTTGTGTTGTCTCTCTTGTTGGGATGTCTTGTCCTTAAATGTATTCATTTTTACATTTTTAATCCCAGCCCCCATCCCCGCAGGAGGCCTTTTGGTAGGCCGTCATTGTAAATAAGAATTTGTTCTTAACTGACTTGCTTAGTTAAATAAAGTGAACTATCATGTTGGCTAATGAAGTGTGTGTGTGTGTGTGTGTGTGTGTGTGTCCATGCGAGAGTGGGAGTTCAAGTGAGAAAATCCGGCCTATTGTCCCCATCTCAATTCCTCCTGCTTCTCCCCATCCTCGACATTTCCGAAAACACCGGCCGTTCGCACAGGAGGATCTCGGTCCCGGCAGGCCCACTGGGAACATGTTTGTTTTTTGTCCCCTTTTGGTGTGTTGCTCTCTTTTCACAGGTTGGTAAAGAGTATATGCATTTACACCACAACGCATGGGAGGAGTAAAATAATCCACCACAAAGAGCCCCTACACTGGTCAATGGGAGCCCCAGGTCAGCCCTCAGTCCTGCAGCCTTTGACACGACCTGCTCCCCCTCGCTACAGTTACCTCCATTGTCCCCCTTGCAACAAAGACCCAACTGAGTCCCCTCTCCTTCCCAGACCCTATCAGAACGGATCTACCTGCCATTTCTTTCATACCTAATCTCTCCAGGATCTATGGAAAAGACATACGCTGTGTGCCCATGTAAATGAGGCCTAATTAAAGAGAACACAGTGTGTCCTAAGTGACTCATGTTAATTCTGTAAGTAAAACAAGGTCTTGAAAAAGCAGGGTTTAAGCCTGTGTGTGGTTTTTCTCTCTCTTTGTTTTTCTCTCTCTTTTTGCAATCTACTGCAGAGATAGCCTGCAGAGGTCTGTCTTACTATCCAGGTCTGTGCCCAAACAGGTCGAGCCTCTACTTTTAAAAATCCACCTTTCCAGAAATAAGTTTCTCACAGTTGCCGCTTGTTATAGACCCCCCTCAGCCCCCAACTGTGCCCTGGACACCATATGTGAATTGATTGCCCCCCCATCTATCTTCAGCATTCGTACTGTTAGGTGACCTAAACTGGGGTATGCTTAACACCCCGGCCATCCTACAATCTAAGCTAGATGCACTAAATCCCACACAAATTATCAAGGAACCTACCAGGTACAACCCTAAATCTGTAAACATGGGCACCCTCATAGATATCATCCTGACCAACTTTCCCTCCAAATACACCTCTGCTGTCTTCAACCAGGATCTCAGCGATCACTGCCTCATTGCCTGAGGCCTTAATGCGTCCGCGGTCAAATGACCACCCCTCATCACTGTCAAACGCTCCCTAAAATACTTAAAGATAAATAAACAACCTCATTCTGTCAGTAGAAGATGCCTGGCTGTTCTTTAAAAGTGACCCGGGTATCCTGGAAGGATAATGACCTCATCCCGTCAGTTGAGGATGCCTGGTCATTCTTTAAAAGTAACTTCCTCACCATCTTAAATAAGCATGCCCCATTCAAAAAATGTAGAACTAAGAACAGACACAGCTCCTGGTTCACTCTTGACTTGACTGCCCTTGACCAGCACAAAAACATCCTGTGGCGTTCTGCATTAGCATCGAATAGCCCCCTCGATATGCAACTTTTCAGGGCAGTCAGGAACCAATATACACAGTCAGTTTGGAAAGCAAAGGCTAGCTTTTTCAATCAGAAATTTACGTCCTGTAGCACTAATTCCAAACAGTTTTGGGACACTGTAAATGAAGAATGAAGAATAAGAGCACCTCCTCCCAGCTGCTCACTGCACTGAAGATAGGAAACACTGTCACCACCGATAAATCTACGATAATCGAGAATTTCAAGAAGCATTTTTCTATGGCTGGCCATGCTTTCCATCTGGCTACCCCTACCCCGGCCAACAGCTCTGCAACCCCGCAGCAACTTGTCCAATCCCCCGCACTTAGCGGATGTTCTGAAAGAGCTGCAAAATCTGGACCCCGACAAATCAGCTGGGCTAGACAATCAGGACCCTCTCTTTCTAAAATTTTCAGCCGAAATTGTTGTAACCCCTATTGCTAGCCTGTTCAATCTCTTTTTCTATCCGTCTGAGACCCCTAAAGATTGGAAAGCTGCCGTGGTAATCCCCCTCTTCAAAGGGGGAGACACTCTAGACCCAAACGGTTACAGACCTATATCCATCCTGCCATGCCTTTTCTAAGGTCTTCAAAAGCCAAGTTAACAAACAGATCACCGACCGCTTCGAATCCCACCGTACCTTCTCCACTATGCAATCTGGTTTCAGAGCTGGTCATAGGTGCACTTCAGCCACGCTCAAGGTCCTAAATGATATCATAACCGCCATCGATAAAAGACAGTACTGTGCAGCCGTCTTCATTGACCTGGCCAAGGCTTTTGTCAATCACCGCATTCTTATCGGCAGACTCAATGACCTTGGTTCCTCAGATAACTGCCTCGCTTGGTTCATCAACTACTTCTCAGATCAAGTTCATTGTGTCAAATCAGAAGGCCTGTTGTCCGGACCTCTGGAAGTCTCTATGGGGGTGCCACAGGGTTCAATTCTCGGGTTGAGTCTTTTCTCTGTGTATATCAATGATGTCGCTCTTGCTGCTGGTGATTCTCTGATCCACCTCTACGCAGACGACACCATTCTGTATACATCTGGCCCTTTAGACACTGTGTTAACAAACCTCCAAACAAGCTTTAATGCTTAGACTGTAAACTCTCCTTCCAGACTCACACTAAGCATCTCCAATCCCAAATTAAATCTAGAATCAGCTTCCTATTTTGCCACAAAGCATCCTTCACTCATGCTGCCAAAAAACCCTCGTAAAACTGACTATCCTACCGATCCTTGACTTAGGCGATGTCATTTACAAAATAACCTCAAACACTCTACTCAACAAATTGGATGTAGTCTATCACAGTGACATCCATTTTGTTTCTAAAGCCCCATATACTACCCACCACTGCGACCTGCATGCTCTCGTTGGCTGGCCCTCACTACATATCCGTCACCAAACCCACTGGCTCCAGGTCATCTATAAGTCTTTGCTAGGTAAAGATTGGTCACCATAGCAACACCCACCATAGCACATGCTCCAGCAGGTATATTTCACTGGTCATCCCCAAAGCCAACACCTACTTTGGCCGCCTTTCCTTCCAATTCTCTGCTGCCAATGACTGGAACGAATTGCAAAGGTCACTGAAGCTGGAGACTTATATCTCCCTCACTAACTATAAGCATCAGCTGCCAGAGCAGCTTACCGATCACTGTACCTGTACACAGCCCATCTGTAAATTTCCCACCCAACTACCTCATCCCCATATTGTTATTTTTTTGTTGCTGTTTTGCACCCCAGTATCTCTATTTGCACATCATCATCTGCACACCTATCACTCCAGTGTTAATCATACATTGTAATTATTTTGCCACTGTGGCCTATTTATTGCCTTGCCTCTCTAATCGTACTACATTTTGCACACACTGTATATAGACTTTTCTATTGTTCTATTGTTTTATTGGCTGTATAATTGTTTATCCCATGTGTAACTGTTGTTATTGTCACACTGCTTTGCTTTATCTTGACCAGGTCGCAGTTGTAAATGAGAACTTGTTCTCAACTGGCCTACCTGGTTAAATAAAGGTGAAATAAATAAAAAATTGGCTGGGTCTGAGCTTCTCAGGTGGAAAGCTTTAGCCAGACAGAGACACGGAGCTGAGGGGAGGAATCAGGGCCCAATCCAAGGGGCTGACATCTATGTCCGAAATCCTCTTTGTTGTAACTGTTTTGTCTTCCATGATTGGAGGGGAATAAGGTTTGGTTTCAATAATTTGCCTTTGCTTGTGTAGTCTTTCTGCCCTCATTTCCAGGATATCTCATTTGCTCTCCCTCACTTTCCCTCTCCCTCTCTGCCCACTCAAAGTCCCCCTCCCCACCTACTACTTTGATCTCAGATTAAGTTGAACACTATCCCTGGTCAAATTTGCACCTGCCTCTTTTAGTAAAGTTCCTTCCAGAGCTTTGGCAGGGGCTTACACACTTGCCGCCCCTCTCATACAAGGAATCTCTTTCTTCCTGCTCCTTTTGATATCCATTGCATGCCCTAGGCAAGGATTTTGGCTGTTTTCTGGGACTCCCATTTTAACAGTACCGGTAATCCTGCTGGACGTGAACGAGAAGCACCCCTCTGTTTGGACGTCCTCCTCCCCTCCCATTATCACCATAACAACTGCCACCCCTCCGTCTTTTTCCAGGCCTCTCTTCACTTCTTTTAAACTCTGTGGATGGTTCCCAGTTGGACGAAACACATCTGTGTACTGGTGAGAGTGGTGAGGGGTTAAATGTCCATGTTCTGAAGGCAGGTGAGTGGTCCATCTATCTACCTCGTCCTCTAGCTCTCTCTCTCTGTCTCTCCCCTCCAACATGTGCATCACCGATTGATGGACAGGTGAGCTGCATCTGAATCTGACTCCCGGACAGGTGTGTGTTCAAACTCGTTTATCCTTGGAATTTCATAGTTTTCTTTAAAGATAATACAGAAATTCCTAACATGGTGGATTATCCCTGTTACTGGTAGCCATGTTGTATTTAAGGTTTCATGACAGTTTATAGCCTCACCCAGTTCAGCTCTTAGGAAAGCAGGACATGACAGCAAAGAGGACTTCATACTGCTTTATGAACATGTGTATGGTGATGTCGCATAGGGAAGATGACAGTGCCATCCTTGGCATTTGATCTTAGAATAATGTCATCTCTGTGTCATTAGTTAATACTGAATTAGGATTTGATGTTGCATGTTCTAATAATGCCTACTACTGAGCATCCGGCACTATAGTTTTTGATTGACAACATGTATGTGCTAATGTTGTGATTTAGAAGTTTATCAGTCTGTCAGTTTGTATCTCAGGAGCATTAGCCTACAGTCCTTAATCTATTTATGTCTTGAAGATGGCAATAAAGCTGCATTATTTGAATGTTCTGCTAGATGTAATTGGCATGAATTGGATGATGTTCTACAGTTGTTTTCTGTTCTATTTGTTGTAGCTCGAGTAGACTCCTTCTGATACAGTCAGACGTTTAGGGCACTGGATTGTGACCCCAGAGGGGTTGTGTTTACACCACTATAAGAGACATTTTTGTTACAACCCTCAGTGCAGTCCCCAGGCTTTATCTCAATTGTTATGGTATATATGTCATGATGGAGTAAATGCCTGTCAGATAACGTGTGGGGGAACTGAAGGAGTGAAAAAATGGGTTGTGGTAATCTCTGTGTTGACAAAGCATGATGACAGGGCGATGACTGAACAATGGCCCCCTCTCACCAGGGTCCACTAACCTTGGCACACCTGAACACAATTTACCATCAGGCTGAATACTGTACACGCATTAAAGATGGCCGTGTAGATTTGGAAGAGAGAATTAATTCACATCACATTCCTCAGAGATCACGTTGAGGATAATGTTACACTAACTTCTAACGCTAAACCTAATTCTAACACTAATTATACTTTAACACTAAGCCCCCCTAGATATAGCATTTTACCTTGTGGGGACTAACAAAATGTCCCCAATAGGTCACAGGTATAGTTAAACATGTCCACACACACAGAGAGAGAGAGACACAGACAGAAGTAGAAATAAATTATATTATTATGAATGTTTTTTATACAATACAACCATCACAAGAAATGTAGTATTTCAGAAAGCTATCAACCTGAAATTCACTCTCGCTGAAGGACCCTAGTCTCTCCTGTGAAACATTTCTTGTCATTTTGAATATAAGGAGTGTTTTCTCTGTTTAGAAATAAAATAACAATGATTGGCATCATTTTAAATTCACATCTCTGGCTTACAATAAAACAACATTTTAAACTTAAAGGTTTAAGGATTTCTGAACAGGCCCACCACCCCTCCTCACCAATCCGCAAAACTGATCAAAGTCACAATAAGCCTTTTGTACCCCAAATTGCAATGGCCATTTCCCCCAAGTCTCACAAACACACACCACCCCCGGTTTAAGCTGTAAACACAAAACCAATTTAAAAAAATAGACTACCCCAACTCGGATTGCTTGAGAAAATATTTTGATAGCATTTATACTTTTTGAACAATAGCAATATTTAAATGAGCTCCCAATTCAACGACAAAGAAAAGCCCATAGACTCAAATGGTAAAACAATTCCAAATTCTACACCTATCCTTCTACACCGTTTAAGCTATCAACACCAAATCAACATGTTCAGACCAGCCTTAGTACTTGTCAAAGGATATTTGATTCTGAAAATATAAACATTTTCATATTTGCATAAATTAACATGGGTGCGCAGATTTGTTCAATCCAAAGCCTACATGTATAGCATATTAAAGAATATTAAAGAATGCAACAGTGAGATGTATTTCTTGCAACTTTCTGACGACATAATGCATGTGAATGCCCAAGATGTGCTCTTATGGAGCCTAACGTTACTCCGGTCCAAGGACCTTATTTATTAATTTACCTATTAATTTAACTTATTTATTTTCATATGTAGACTGGCTCTGGCAAACAAAACGGCCAAATATCTAAACGTGAATCGATTCTCAATTGCATTACGGTTCTAGAAACATAAAGCCCTCTACTTTCATATCACATCAAAATAATTTCACAACTGTAAAATACACTGTACACTGTTTTAACTGGCAGTCACAGTTGTAGCCGACAGTATTTTTCAGTGCCAACACGTTTCTGGCAGCCTTCTTCCATTACACACAGGTGTTCGGAGCATGCTAGATAGCTAATTAGCAAAGGTGGTCCCCCCCTGTCTTCCGTAAACATGCTCTGTAATATGGAGATTGTCACGACTTCTACCGAAGGTAACTCCTCTCCCTGTTCGGGCGGCGCTCGGCGTCGCCGGTTTACTAGCCGCTACCGATCCCTTTTTCCTTTTCTGGTTGTTTTGTCTGTGTTCCTTTTCACACCTGGTTTCAATTGTGGTATTTGCGTTCGGTATTCTATGCTGTTTATTGTTTTCGCATTGACGTATGTGTATGTAGTGTCGGAACTGTGGTTGTTCCTCCGTGTACTGACACGAGTTTCCGTTCCTTCGAGAGCGTAGTTTGGATATTCATCTGGGACAATTTTGTATTGGTGGACTATGTATACATATATCTATTTTAAACACGCTTCTCAGAAATCCCTGCTCTCCTGTGCCTGACTCCTACACCTCTCACCGAGACGCACCTTATCACAGAGATATGGCCATGTGATACCATGATGATATGTATCAATCGGATGATCTTTTGTTTGGCAAACTCTGCTACTGCGCATGCAGTATAGAAACACCACCAGTCATACACCAGTCTCTTGAGGTACACAAACCAGGCACAGCTCATCACACATCTAACACCATTCCTACCGTGAAGCATAGTGGTGGCAGCATCATGCTATGGGGATGCTTTTCAGTAGCAGGGACTGGGAAACTAAGGATTGAGGGAACAATGAATGGAGCCAAATACAGGCAAATCCTTGATGAGAACCTGCTTCCGCGTGTAAACCACCTTAAACTGGGGGTAAATATTTACATTCCAACAGCACAATGACCCCAAGCATACAGCCAAAGCAATTCTGGAATGGCTTCAGAACAAGAATGTGAAAGTCTTTGAGTAGCCCAGCCAAAGCCCAGACTGGAATCCCATTGAAAACCTGTGGAAAGACTTGAAGATTGCTGTTTACCACCGCTCCACATCTAACTTAACCGAGTTAAAGAAAATCTGCAAGGAAAAATGGGAGAACACCCTGATACAGCTGATACAGACACATTCAAGATGACTCAAAGCTGTAATCACCGCCAAAGGTGCTACAACAAATGATTGACTCAGGGGTATGAATACCTATGTCCCAGACCTGCTGTTTTCAACTCTCAGCAGGAGCGGTAGAGATACTCTCAATGATCTGCTATGAAAAGCCAACTGACATTTACTCCTGAGGTGCTGACTTGTTGCACCCTCGACAACTACTGTGATTATTATTATTTGACCATGCTGGTTATTTAAGAACATTTGAACATCTTGGCCATGTTCTGTTATAATCTCCACCCGGCACAGCCAGAAGAGGACTGGCCACCCCTCATAGCCTGGTTCCTCTCTAGGTTTCTTCCTAGGTGTTGGCCTTTCTTGGGAGTTTTTCCTAGCCACCGTGCTTGCTGATTTTAGGCTTGGTATCTGTACAGCACTTTGCTATATCAGCTGATGTAAGAAGGGCTATATATATAATTTATCAAATCAAATATATTTATATCTGTATATCATTTCCAATAAACATGCAAAAACATGACATTTTTTTCCACTTTGTCATTATGGGAGATTGTGTGGACTTTATGCAAACTGGAAACCACGTATCCTGAGGCATTTATTGTAGCTGGGGATTTTAATAAAGCAAATTTAAGGACTAGGCTGCAGAAGTTCTATAAATATATTGACTGTACTACTTGCGCTGCTAAGACTCTCGACCATTTCTATTCAAATATTCCAGAATGCTTACAAGGCCCTCCCCCAGCAAATATGACCACGACTCGATCTTGCTCCTCCCTTCCTATAGGCAGAAACATAAACAGGAAGTACACGTGCGTAGACCTAATCAATGTTGGTCTGACCAATCGGAATCCACGCTCCAGGATTGTTGGGTTCACGTAGACTGGGATATGTTCCGGGTCGTTTGCGAAAATAATCTAGACACATATACGGTGACTGAGTTGATAAGGAAGTATATAGGAGATGTAGTACCCATTGTGACTATTGAAACCTACCCTATCCAGAAACCGTGGATAGACGGTAGCATTCACGTGAAACTGAAAGTATGAACCACCTCAATTAACCATGGAAAGGTGATTTACGATTATGGCTGAATACAATGTGTAGTTATTCCCCCCGAGGCAAACAAACAAGCAAAATGTCAGTATAGAGACAAAGTGGAGTCACAATCTATCGGCTCAGACACAAGACGTATGTGGCAGGGTACAGACAATCATGGACTATAAAAAGAAAACCAGCCACGCCACGGACACGGACACCGTTGTCTCGCTTCCAGACAAACTTTGCACATTCTTCGCACGCTTTGAGAATAATTGAGTGCCATTGACGTGGCCCGCGACCAAGGACTGTGGGTTCTCCATCTCCATGTTCGACGTGAGTAAGCTAGTCAAGGATCATATCACCTTCACCTTACCTGTCTCCCTAGACCCAGTTCAATTTGCTTACCGCCCCAATAGGTACACAGACGATGCAATTGCCAGAACACTGCATACGGCTCTATCCCATCTGGACAAGAAGAATACCTATGTAAGAATGCTGTTCATTGACTATAGCTCAGCAGTCAACACCATAGTACCCTGCAAGCTCATCATTAAGCTTGAGGCCCAGGGTCTTAACTGCCCTGTGCAATTGGGTGCTGGAATTCCTGACGGGCCACCCCCAGGTGGTGAAGGTAGGAAACAACAACTCCCCTTCGCTGATTCTCAACACTGGGGCCCCACAAGAGTGCGTGTTCAGCCCCCTCCTGTACTCCCTGTTCACTCATGACTGGTGGACATGCACGTCTCCAACTCAATCATCAAGTTTGCAGATGACACAACAGTAGTGAGCTTGATTACCAACAACGACGAGAGGATGTGAGGGCACTCGGAGTGTGGTGTCAGGAAAATTTCCTCTCGCTCAACGTCAACAAAACAAAGGAGATGATCGTGGACTTCAGGAAACAGCAGTGGGAACACCCCCCCTACCCACATCGATGGGACAGCAGTGGAGAAGGGGGAAAGCTTGGGACCAAGAGACTGAAAAACAGCTTCTATCTCAAGGCCATCAGACTGTTAAACAGCCATCATTAACACATAGAGGCTGCTGCCGACATACAGACTTGAAATCATTGGCCATTTTAATAAATGGATCACTGGTCAGTTTAATAATGGCACTTTAATAATGTTTACCTATCTTGCATTACTCATCTCATATGTATATATGTATTTATATACCATCTGTTGCATCTTGCCTATGCCTCTGTCATCGCTCATCCAAATATTTATATGTATATATTCTTATTCCATTCCTTTACTTAGATTTGTGTATATTAGGTAGTTGTTGTGGAATTTTTGGTTAGATGTTAGATATTTCTGCACTGTTGGAACTAGTAGCACAAGCATTTTGCGACACTCGCTATAACATCTGCATACCAGAAATGTTATTTTATTTATATTACATTTCAGTCAATAAACATTTAAAATGATTCTGGTGCGCGTAGGTATTATGTTGTGCTCTTAACTTTTATATGTTGGGAGCACCAGTGCTATACATTTATTTATTTTAGAGCTCTGGACAGGATGCAAATGTAAGCTTTATTTTTACATTCAATTTATGAATAAATAAATGTAACATTCTACTACCATTCAATCAAATGCTGCTTTGAATTAGATCAGGTCTTGTCCCTTGGATCAACTTGGCAGTACATTTGTTCAGTATAGAATGTATAAATGAAACATGTGAAGTGTTGGTCCCATGTTTCATGTGCTGAAATAAAAGTTCCCAGAAATTTTCCAGGTGCATAGAAAGCTTATTTCTCTCACATTTTGTGCACACATTTGTTTACATCCATGTTCGTTAGCGTTTCTCCTTCGTCAATATAATTCATCCATGTCAAGAAGCTGATTAAACAGCATGACCATTACACAGGTGCACCTTGTGCTGGGGACAATAAAAGGCCAATATAAAATGTGTAGATTTGTCACACAACACAATGCCACAGATGCCTCAAGTTTTGAGGAAGCATTCAATTGGCATGCTGACTGCAGGAATGTCCACCAGAGATGATGCCGGAGAAATTAATGTTAATTTCTCTACCATAAGCTGCCTCCAATGTCATTTGTCGTGGAAATACTTACACTGGGACATTTGAAGTCAATCTTAAATTAATCATCCTTTATTTGGTTCCAACCAACTCAATGCACCATAGTACACATGTCAATCATGAGCTCTTCCTGGGCAGACCCAGCAGTTGTCTTATATACGGCTATACACAAACAAGTTATTTTTGCATGATTTAATTAGTTAATCATTACCGTTTTATTTCATTCATGCGACCGACCAATACTGGTTTGTAACATGTGACAGACCAATAGCTCACGAGACTTCTTCTCTCTAAGCTGAGAATTTGAAACTGAGATATCTTTAGTTTGTTCTCAAAACAAGGTTTGGGCATTCTGCCACATTGCAGATACTGATAAGTGAGGATTTGTTAAATCAGTCACTTGCATGAACACAGAAATGGGTTATCAGAAAAGCACAAACATTAAAATTCCATTACACATTTTAGAGAATTTGGCAGTACGTTCAACAGGCCTCACAACTGCAGACCACGTGTATGATGTCGTGTGGACGAACGGTTTGCTGATGTCAACGTTGTTAACAGAGTGCCCCATGACGGTGGTGAGGTTATGGTATGGCAGGCATAAGCTACGGACAACGAACATAATTGCATTTTATCAATAGCATTTTGAATGCACAGAAATACCGTGATTAGATCATGAGGCCCATTCATCCATCGCTATCAACTCATGTTTCAGCATAATAATGCAAAGTCCCAAGTCACAAGGATCTGTACACAGTTTCTGGAAGCTGAAAATGCCCCAGTTCTTCCATGGCCTGTATACTCACCAGTCATAGTACCCATTTATATTTATTAGGAATCCCCATTAGCTGCTGCCTTGGCACATTAAGGCACTTACAAATAAAACAAAAGATTAAACAGTACATCATATATCATTATTACACCACTACATATCTACAATACAAAATTTCCTCTGGTGGCATGTCATAAGCATTTCACTACACTCGTATTAACATCTGCTAACCATGTGTATGTGACAAATAAAATTGTATTTGATTTGTGGGGTATGCATGGGTGTCCGAGCTGTGTGCTAGTAGTTAAAACAGACAACTCAGTACATTCAGTTTGTCAACACTTCTGATTGACGTGCATATTATTAGTGTTATCTGTGGGTGTACATTTAAGGGCCAGCCGTGCTGCCCTGTTCTGAGCAACTTGTAATTTTCCCAAGTCCCTCTTTGTGGCACCTTACCACACTACTGAACAGTAGTCCAGGTGCAACAAAACTAGGGCCTGTAGGACCTGCCTTGTTGTTAGTGCTGTTAAGAAGGCAGAGCAGAGCTTTATTATGGACCTACTTCTTCTCTTCTCTGACAGTTCAAATTTCAGGGTTACTCCAAACAGTTCAGTCACCTCAACTTGCTCATTTCCCACATTATTTATTACAAGATTAGTTCAGGTTTATGGTTTAGTTAGTGGTTTGTCCCAAATAAAAGCTTTAAGGTTTTTAATTATTTAGGAGTAATTGATTCCTTGCTACCCACTCTGAAACTAACTGCAACTCTTAAGTGTTGCACACATTTCAGTCGCTGTAGTAGCTTACATGTATAGTGTTGAGTCATCCGCTTTACTCAAAGCCAGTGGCGTGTCATTAGTAAATATTGAAAAAGTATGGGGCCTTTACAGCTGCCCTGGGGAATTCCTGATTCGTGTTGGAGAGGCTTGTCATTAGTAAATATTGAAAAAAGGGCCTGTCGGACCTGCCTTGTTGATAGTGTTGTTAAGAAGGTAGAAACTAGGGCCTGTAGGACCAGCCTTGTTGATAGTGTTGTTAAGAAGGTAGAAACTAGGGCCTGTCGGGCCTGCCTTGTTGATAGTGTTGTTGTGAAGGTAGAAACTAGGGCCTGTCGGACCTGCCTTGTTGATAGTGTTGTTAAGAAGGTAGAAACTAGGGCCTGTAGGACCTGTCTTGTTGATAGTGTTGTTAAGAAGGTAGAAACTAGGGCCTGTCTGACCTGCCTTGTTGATAGTGTTGTTAAGAAGGTAGAAACTAGGGCCTGTCGGACCTGCCTTGTTGATAGTGTTGTTAAGAAGGTAGAAACTAGGGCCTGTAGGACCAGCCTTGTTGATAGTGTTGTTAAGAAGGTAGAAACTAGGGCCTGTAGGACCAGCCTTGTTGATAGTGTTGTTAAGAAGGTAGAAACTAGGGCCTGTCGGACCTGCCTTGTTGATAGTGTTGTTGTGAAGGTAGAAACTAGGGCCTGTCGGACCTGCCTTGTTGATAGTGTTGTTAAGAAGGTAGAAACTAGGGCCTGTAGGACCTGTCTTGTTGATAGTGTTGTTAAGAAGGTAGAAACTAGGGCCTGTCGGACCTGTCTTGTTGATAGTGTTGTTAAGAAGGTAGAAACTAGGGCCTGTAGGACCTGCCTTGTTGATAGTGTTGTTAAGAAGGTAGAAACTAGAGCCTGTAGGACCTGCCTTATTGATAGTGCTGTTAAGAAGGTAGAAACTAGGGCCTGTAGGACCTGTCTTGTTGATAGTGTTGTTAAGAAGGTAGAAACTAGGGCCTGTAGGACCTGCCTTGTTGATAGTGTTGTTAAGAAGGTAGAAACTAGAGCCTGTAGGACCTGCCTTATTGATAGTGCTGTTAAGAAGGTAGAAACTAGGGCCTGTCGGACCTGCCTTGTTGATAGTGTTGTTAAGAAGGTAGAAACTAGGGCCTGTAGGACCTGCCTTGTTGATAGTGTTGTTAAGAAGGCAGAGCATTGCTTTATTATGGACAGACTTCTCCCCATCTTAGCTACTGTTGTATCAATAGGTTTTGACAGAGAATGTAACTCAGTAAAATCTTTGAAATTGTTGCAATTTCTATTTATTTCAGTATAATTTGGCAGTAGAAAGCCTGCCAAGCCAGACACCAACGCGACCCACGAGGGCCAAAGTAAGGACCCTGGCAATTCAAGCCAGCTCAATTAAAGCCATTAGTGCTCCACTGTTTACGCTGCCCTCTCTTTAGCCAACAAGGCATGGCTCCTAAACAGACATGGTAATGAGGTCCCAGGCCTAGCTTCCTTCCTCAGACAAGGAGACGCTGGAGCGGCTTGGGTTGGCCCGCAGGGTTCCTAGCTTGGTCCACTCACACGGGACCGCAAGGTAAATGTGATCCTGACACATTGTTCCTGAACCCATAATGGGGCCTTTTCAAGGCTCCTCTAATGGGCCACTATGGCAGAGAGAAGGGCGGGGGTACCCCCACGGGAGACCTGGGAGACTGATCTTAAAGAAATGACGTGTCATCGTCGACCGGCTGGCCAGTTGTCTCGCTCCCCAGTGCTATTGTGAAACGCTTTTTTTTGTGAGGAGTTGCCTCTGTGAGTCACTTTGGTATCAGCCTCCTAGACGAGATATGGTTCAAGTTGCTGGTGATGTGGTTCATGAGGTTTTGTGGGTCTATGGCTTTGGAACAATCAGAACTGAATCAACAACACCTTTCTGAATCCCTCTCATTAAATGCCTTGCCCTCAATTAATTATTCTCACTCTCATTGTCCTCAGTGACCTTACTTCAATCCCTTCTCTATTTCCTCCATCTAGAATGATCAGACCAGGCACTCCAGTCATTCTCTTCCACCTCTTCAGCTTCTTTTCTCAGAGAGAAGGTGAGGGACGTGGCTCCGATTCTGATTCTGTATCTTACCTAGAGATATAAGATCAGAGCAAATTGCTCGAGGATCATTGTGTTATAGACCATTACGAAAGAGTGAAAGTTGTGAATGTTTAGAAGACATACATTATTTTCCCTTTCTTTCTGGTTAAACAAGCATGACTTTATTCTTATCTTGACTGAAATCACCAAAATGTATCCGATTACATGAGTAGTCTATATGTTTATGAACTGTTGTTCCCCATTCTTTGCTCGATCTGTTACGGCAGTTGTCTTCCCCTTCATTCAGCTCTCTCTCAGGAGATCATGTACCCCTATGGGCCTACCTACCGAGATCTGGAGACACCCAAGATGGATGATGGGAGTTCCACTGAAATAATTATACTCATGCCATTCATTTTTTTCAATAATCCCTACCGCTCCATCTATGTAAGCTCCCATTTACCCCTTCTTTCCTTCAATACCAGTAAATATCCCCAACTCATAAGAGAGAAATGTTCATCCACCATCTCATCCATCTAACCAATAATTGTTATTTTGATCATCAATCTGTTCATCAACAAATCAATTGGGACCGTGCCTCCCTTTCTCTCTCGATCTCTGCAGGTCAACAACAACGGTGTGATCTCCTTCGAAGTACAGGTGAGCCAGTTCACCCCCGAGGCCTTCCCCCTGAGTGACAGCAGATCCTTCATTGCCCCACTATGGGCAGACGTGCACAACGGCATCCGCGGAGACGTGTACTACCGTGAGAGCACAGACCCAGAGCTACTGGAGCGGGCCACTCAAGAAATCCGCAAGTACTTTAAGAACATGGCCACCTTCACAGCCACCTGGATCTTCATCACAACCTGGCACCAGGTCACCTTCTACGGAGGCAGTCAGACCACCCCGGTAAAATAACCACAATCACGAATCCCAGGCTGCTATATGCTCCACACACAAAACACCTGCATGCATGCGGACGATGACCACTGGTAGTACCATTAATCCTACAATAATCATGTGTCTCTGTGTGATGCTTGTGCAGAACTGAGAGTAACTTTTCATATGTAGTCGTCTCAAGTTGAAATCTCTTTGAACTTCTTTTTGTTTCGTCTCACTATTGAACTTACCATATGCTTGCACATTCTCACCTCTCTATAGGTGAACACATTTCAGGCTGTGTTGATATCGGACGGTCTGTCATGCTTTTCCATGTTCAACTATGGAGAGATCAACTGGAGCACAGGCACAGCCAGTGGAGGAGACCCTCTGACTGGTTTAGGTGGTAGCACAGCACAGGTAGTCCGATCATGACAACCTACATATACCACCCCTGACACACATCAAACCAATGAGGGGATTCAATTACTGCCTCTGGCCCGGCTGAACCGGGCTAGCGTTGATTTGGAACCGGACTGCCTCCCTCCATGGGAGCCAGGTGCCCCGTTAAGCGCGTGGAGTAATGAGTAAGATTCTGTGTTTTTACATGCAAAATTGATTGCTTTTGACTTCCCAATGATAACTAGTTTGAAAATTTGAATCTATATTTTATGGGAAATAGTCATAGCTTAATCGAATCCCCTCAATCTCAACGCCCCACTTACCACCTCTAAAACACATCAGTTCAATCATGATGCCCCATAAACCACCCCTAAAACACATCAGCCCAATCATGGTGCCCCATATACCACCCTTAAAACATGTCAGACCAATCACAACCTCCCAGCTATAGCTAAACTACAGCAGACCAATCTTGATGCCTCCCACCTCTATGAAAGTGATAACCTCCTCACTTGCCTTTTCCCAATCTCTCCCCTCTCCAGTCAGGTTTTAATGGAGGAGAAATCAGTAACTTCCTCAACCTACCTGGGTCCCGTTCCAATGCCGTGGTTGAAATCGAGAGGACGACCAATGTGAACCTGCCTGGCCGGTGGGTCTTCCGTGTAGACACTGCCCTGATAGACCCTGCCAATGGCTGCAGTTACAATGGTGGGCAAAAAGTACAACATAACAAAGACTTGACACACTGGTCAAATGTCTAGGTACTAGTCAAGTCCATGTAGACAGTTTCTGTAAACTTGAATCACTCTCCTCACAGCATGAGTCCCCTTATTAAAAAAAACATAATGGCTGGGGAGACCCATAGTCATGAATGTCCATATCTTCTCCTAGGGCGGTTCTATCGGCGTGGTGAGATCTTCTGGCTGTCCGACCAGTGCTCCCAGCGATGCCGCTGCCTGGACATGGACAACGAGGTGCTCTGCCGGGAGGCGCCGTGCAGCCAGCTGGAAACTTGTGAGCAGAAGGAGGGTGCCTTCTACTGCCAGTCTACGCGCACCAGCACCTGTGTGGTTTTCGGTGACCCTCACTACCACACCTTTGATGGCTTCCTCTACCACTTCCAGGGCACCTGCTCCTACCTGTTAGCTCGGCCCTGCTGGGAGGTGGCTGGCCTGCCCTTCTTCAGCGTGGAGGCCAAGAATGAGAACCGCGGCGTGGCCTCTGTGTCCTGGCTGAGAGATGTCACTGTGCAGGTGTACGACCACAGAGTCATCCTGCCTAAGGGCAGCCAGGGCACAATACAGGTGAGCAGAGCAGCACCTCCAACGAGGACAAATATGTAGGGATGTCTAGGTTTTAGCTCAGCGGGCTAACTCAGTCTTGTCAGTTTGCCATAGGTCAGATGGTTATAGGTCAGATGTTGTGCCTTTGGGAGGCTAGGTACATAACAGTGGTCTGATCATGTAGTTTGACAGGTAAGACCAGCACATCCTGTGTACCGCTCTCCAAGAGATTCATTAGGATGTTACCTAAAGTTTTCATAGGAATATTCCATCAACGTCCCACCAAACATACAAAGAACATGGTTGACATGATCTCAGAATATAAGATATTGTTTTAGACACCTTTCATGAACATTCCTGTGTATCAGCTGTCAGGACATCGCTTGATGGTCTCAAAGAAACCCAATTGTTTAATTATTACACAGCACCCTTTGTTACTGTGGCCGAGCCCATCAAGGCCCTGATTGGTGAACCACTGAGCCATTCACAGCTCTTTGTCTGTTGACAATGTTCGGCACACAGTGCTTTCAACTTACATATTTTACCCACTATGAAAAACATGATTACATTTTGCATGTTCATTTATACAGTAATTATTATTCAGCATGTCCTCACCTCGGATTTGAACTCACAACCTCTTGGTTCACAGCCTTCTGATGTATCTGCTACGCCACTATGTCTGTGTAAGCGGACTATTCTCTCTTAAAACCTCTTGGAACTCCCCATCCCGGATCCGGGATCGTGACTAAAGCCTCAGGCTCATTAGCATAACGCAACGTTAACGATTTCTGAAAATCGCAAATAAAATGAAAATAATGCGTCTGCTCTCAAGCTTAGCCTTTTCTTAACAACACTGTCATCTCAGATTTTCAAAATATGCTTTTGAACCATAGAAATGGACTAATTTGTGTAAGAGTATGCAAAGCTAGCATAGCATTTTGAGTAGCATTTAGCACGCAACATTTTCACAAAAACCAGATAACCAAATAAATAAAATCATTTACCTTTGAAGAGCTTCTGATGTTTTCAATGAGGAGACTCTCAGTTACATACCAAATGCGCAGTTTTTCCTGAAAGCGTCTGTGTGTAGGAGAAATCGTTCCGTTTTCTACATTGCATCTGGCTACCGAAACGAACCGAAAATTCAGTCACCTACAACGTCAAACTTTTTCCGAATTAACTACATAATATCGACCGAAACATGGCAAACGTTGTTTGGAATCAATCCTCAAGGTGTTTTTTCACATATCTCTTCATTGATATATCGTTCGTGGAAGCTTGCTTTCCTCTCTGAATCCCATGGAAAAATACTGGCAGCTGACTTTTGCGCACCAATTTCGGCGCAGGACACCGGGCGGACACCTGGTAAATGTGGTCTCTTATGGTCAATCTTCCAATGATCTGCCTACAAATACGTCACAATGCTGCAGACACCTTGGGGAAACGACAGAAAGGGTTGACTCACTCCACTCGCATTCACAGCCATATAAGGAGACAATGGAAAACAGAACCTCAAAAATCCTGCTCTTTTCCTGGATGCCGTCTCATCTTGGTTTTGCCTGAAGCTCACGTTCTAGGGCACGCACAGAAAATATCTTGGTAGTTCTGGACACGTCAGAGTGTTTTCTTTCGAAAGCTATCAATTATATGCATAGTCGAGCATCTTTTTGTGACAAAATATCTTGTTTAAAACGGGAACGTTTTTCATCCAAAAATGAAATAGCTCCCCCAGAGCATCAACAGGTTAATTCATTTGATTTACTTATTTCAGAAATATTAGGGCTTTTATATCGTTTTCTAATGTTGGTGAGGCATATAACCTTGTTTTAATGTTACTCTTGATTCGCAATTATAATTTTTATTACCCCTTGAGCTCAAATTATTTCAAGCTAGCTGTGGATTGAGGTTAAGGTTCTTAACTCTGTTATATGAGCATCTCTCTATCGTCTGCTTGAAATGCACTTTGAAGTAAATCTCTTGTCAACAGACAAAGAGCTGTTAATGGATCAGTGGTTCACCAATCAGGGCCTTGATGGGCTCAGCAACAGTAACAAGGCGAAATGTGTAATGTGAATGTTTTGGGGGGTGAACGTTTCTTTGGGATTATCAGGTGAAGTCCTGACAACTAATACAAAGACATTTTCTTGAAATATTCCCATGAAACATGTCTAGAAAATGCATATATTATGTTTGCCAAAACATGCTAAATAGGTTCTCAGGAGGTTTCTGCTAACATACATAGAATGTTCCCCTAACTAACAGAAAACTGGACACTCAAACATCTGGGGAACATTACAGGTAACATTACAAAAAAGTAATCTTTCTCTAGAATTGTTAGCTGGGCTATCTAATCAAATATGGTGTTTATGTGGTACTGTCCTGCATAATCTGCCCTGAATCTCCTACCTCTCCTTTTCAAGGTGGATGGACTGATGAAGACACTGCCAGTCCAACTCCAGCTAGGTGCAGTCAGGGTGTACCAGTCGGGCATGGCCGTCGCCCTGGAGACCGACTTCGGCCTCCTGGTGACCTACGATGGGCAGCACTACGCCTCCATTTCCCTGCCCAGCTCCTACTTCAACAACACATGCGGCCTGTGCGGTAACTATAACGACGACCCTGCCGACGACCCTGTGCTGCCCGACGGCTCGCGAGCCGAGAGTGTAGTGGCGCTGGGTGGCAGCTGGCGGGCGGAGGACGCTGACTGGCGCTGCACAGATGGCTGTGTCCAGAACTGCAGTGTCTGTGAACCATTGACCGAGGCGTTCTACTTCCGCCCGGACTACTGTGGAATCATCAACAAGACGGACGGGCCTTTCAGGGACTGCAGGGCAGTGGTGGACCCAACGGCCTTTGTCTATAGTTGTGTCTACGACATGTGCAACAACAAGGACAACATTACCACCCTCTGTCAGGCCATTCAGGCCTACGCCTTAGCCTGCCAAGCCCTGGGGGTTACCATACGAACCTGGAGGTCACGCACCTTCTGTGGTGGGTGCTCTTCTGTCCCGATGTATATCATCTATATGTCGGGTGGAAATGGTTTTGTTTGGACATTTTTATAGCTACCTATCCTTAAAATAAATATGTTACCTACTGTTTCTGTTAGTGATGTATCTAAATTTACTGGGTGGGAGGGGCTAGTCCAACTCAGTGTCATAAAAAAAATGCACACCCCTCCCCAAAGTTTAAAATATTTTCACATGACTCCCCTTTTACCGTAAAATAAATTGAACACCCTCCCCCCAAAAAATTAACTGAAAATATTGTTTATGACCACAAATAACATAACTGTTTTTATAAAAGTGGATATCAACTTTGCCACTTCAGCATGCTTTTGTGGCACAGTCGATGCCACGCAGGGCTACGGGCCAGAAGGTTGAGTGTTGGCCGACCACCACAGACGAGCTCACTCTCCCTGCCTGTTTCATTACACTACGATCAGAGTCGGCTGCACACACTGATCAGCTAGGGTGAAATCAGATTTTCAACATGTTGATGCCATATTTAATTTGATAAAATATATCCAATTAATTTTCCACCAACAGGGTTCTGTGCCAATGCACCACACAACCAATAAACAAAGCATAACGACTTTGGGCACTTTAATATCATGGTTTGCGTTTTTAACACCACAATAAATAGACCTTGTCAATCTTGACAAATCTATATACTAAAAAATAAACTAAAAAATATATCCTTCCCTACCTTGTAGGCTTTCCTAGTATCGAAGGCTTGACAATCTCAGAATGTTATTTGTTATTTTGTAATAGATGTCTCTTTCCATTCATCAATTGGCCGCTGCACAGTTTGGATTGATTGATTGATTGAATTTGTCAGTAAAATAAATACTGTCACGACTTCCACCGAAGGTGGCTCCTCTTCCTGTTCGGGCGGCGCTCGGCGGTCGTCGTCTACTAGCTTCCACCGGTCCTTTTTCCTTTTCTTTTGGTTATGTTTTGTGTTTCACCTGGTTTCATTTTGGTTAATTAGGGGTGGTACTTATCTCGACATTTCCCTTGGGGTTTTGTGCGGGATTGTTTTCGTTTGACTATCAGTGAGTTTGGGTTTCGTTTTCATCAGTTCATGTTGAACAGGTGGTTTTTCCCTGGACTGTGTCTGAGTGGGGTTTCGTGGCTACTTGTTTCTCCTGTGCCTGACTCCACGCCCACATCCCCTTGGGAAGATCTGACAGAATCTTGCACCCTAAATCATGGAGTCAGCAGGAGCGGACACGCCCACCCCGTCCATGGAGGAACGTGTTCAGCAGCACATGGAGGTATTACACCGTTTGGGGACAGCTATGGATCAGGTGTTCGTGAGAATGGAGAGATGGGAAAGGAGCGGCCTCCCTACCTTCATCTTCAGCCACTCGCCAGCCTGCACCACCACCTTCTCCGGGGGCGTCCGGACCCAGCAGGATTCGGCTAGCTCTCCCGAGGGACTACGAGGGGACGGCTTCCGGGTGTAAGGAGTTCCTGCTCCAGCTGGAGCTTTACCTGGCGACCGTTCACCCGACCCCCTCGGGAGAAGAGAGTGTCAATGTCCACGTCTCCTGCCTTTCGGGTAAAGCCCTGGAGTGGGCCAACGCGGTCTGGGAGGGCCCAGACTCGGCGAGGGACCATTACTCAGAGTTCACCCGCCGCTTCCAGGCGGTGTTTGATCACCCATCAGAAGGCAGAGCTGCGGGTGAACGGCTGTTTCACTTAAGGCAGGAGACGATGAGTGCACAGGATTTCGCGCTGGAGTTCCGTACCCTGGCTGCGGGCACGGGGTGGAATGACAGGGCCCTGATGGACCATTATAGGTGTAGCCTGCAGGAGGACGTCCGCAGGGAGCTAGCCTGTCGTGACACCACTCTCACTCTGGACCAGCTAATAGACATGTCCATCAGGCTGGACAACTTGCTGGCTGCTCGCGGGCCTCTTGATCAGGGTCTGTTCATTCCACCCCCCAGCACTGCTGCAAGGGCCACCGGAGGAGGAGCCACCTCCTGCACCAGTTGTTGTCGGAGAGTACAGACTGCTGACCGGTGCTGGAGGAGCATCTGGGAGTTGAGAGGGCAGGTAGAGCACGGCTCGAACACCTCAGGTGAGTCAGCACCCGGCTCACCCGGAGCCCCCTGTTGGTCAAATGTATGTGTTGATTTCCTTTCCTGAGTTTTCCTCTCATTCCCAGCATAAGGCGCTAGTCGTTTCAGGCGCAGCGGGGAGTTTTAGGACCGCGGTTTCACGCGGAAGTTAGGGATTCCCTTGGTGCAGATAGACCAAGCCTTCCCCATGCACGCCCTAGATAGTCCGTTAGGGTCAGGGTTGATCAGGGAGGCCACGGTTCCACTGGACATGGTGACGCGGGGCGGTCATGAGGAGCGGATGAGTCTCTTCTGTGACGACCCTCCCACTCCGTCTGCTGTATTCTGTTTGTTCTTGTTTCCTTATTAGGATGCCGGTGGGCGGAGTTGGGGAGGGTCGTCAGCTACATGGGAAACACCTGGGCCAGGTGTGTCCCAGGATAAATAGACCTCCTCTACATTCATGGAGGAGACTCTCTCCATGCAGACACCATTGTAGATTGTGTTGTGGTTCTTGGTGGTCTTTTGTTTATTTGCTTTGGCACCTTTCAACAACCTGCATTATCACATTCATGCATGCAAAACACTCACTTACACTGCTGATTACTGATTACACACACCATTGTATATTATACTTAGTTACTTATTTAATAAATATATATATATTGCTACTCCTTATCTCCACGTTGTCTCTCTTTGTTACGGGCTTTGAGTCGGTTCGTGACAAGTGGGGGCTCGTCCGGGATCTTTTGAACTATTGGTTTGGGAGGCCGTGGAGGTACGTGTTTGGTTTGCATATTTTGTTTGCGTGTGATAGGCCCAGTATTGGTTGCCTTTGTTATTTTGTTTGCGTGCTGTGTTGGAGAGAGTATAATGGTTAGTTTCCAGGCCCTGCTTAGCCTGAACTCTTGTTCTACTTTCTGTTGGGACGTCAGTCTGAGGTGAGTAATCGGCTGTGTACCTCAGTGGGAGATTTGGGTAGGGTAGTGGAACTTGCTACCTGGAGCTATAGCCTTTTTCCCCTGATAGGTTTAGCGACGTGTTTCATTTTTTGGAATATGTTGGGCATGGTTAATGTTTGTTATTTTTGTGTGGTGTCTGTGGACTGAGCAGTTGTCTCGGGGGCACATCCGTGGCTTGGTGGAATTTACCAGCATGCTGGGGAGTTTTTCCTTGCCAGCGGGCTACAGTGCGTAAATTCCCACCGCAAATCTGCACGAAGACTAGGGTTGAGTTATTGTAGGTTTTGGGGAAGCTCCATATCTCATCTCTCTTCTGTGGTGCTCAGGGTGATTGTCAATTCTCGGGTTGTAGTCTGGTTTGCTCAGCAGAAGGGAAGAGCGTCATGGCGTCTTATGTAGATGAGTTCATTCGCTCTCCATCGGAGGGATTGTTAGATTTAGGTACTAAAGACCAGCTGTTGAAGGTCGCGGAACACTACAAGGTTGAGATTAGTGATAAACGTCTAAAAAATTCTATTAGGTTGATATTGAAGGCCAATCTGATGGAGAGTGGTATTCTTGAAGTTACCACTGGGCCAGCCTCTGCTGAGGATTGGTCGTCTCCCAGTAATGTTACAATGGCCATTCCATCGGTTAGTCCTAGTAGCCTTCTTTTTGAACAGCAGAAAGAACTGCTTCTGTTACAGCTGGAGCATGATCGTGAGAAGAGAGAGCATGATCGGCAGCATGATCGTGAGAAGCTAGAGCATGATCGTATAAAATATGAAAAGGAATTGGCATTTAAACAAGATATGGAGCGTGCAAAGCTCAAGTTGCAACAAGAACGTATAGAGTTGGTTAGGGAAGGAAAGATCTCAGGGGAGAGTTTGTTTTGGGAAGGTGACCCAGATTTACCTAGGGGTAGTTCCGTTTTTGGTCGTGCCCCAGAGACATTTGATATTGTTGGGAACTTACGGTTATTGCCTCAGTTTAATGAAAGGGACCCCGAGACATTCTTTTCGTTGTTTGAGCGGGTTGCTGACGCTAGGAGTTGGCCTGATTCTGACCGCACTTTAATGTTGCAGTGTGTGCTGACTGGTAAGGCGCAGGAAGCATATTCAGCTCTTAGTGTACATGACAGTGCCAGTTATGATAAAGTTAAAACAGCTGTGTTACAGATTTATGAATTGGTCCCTGAGGCTTACCGCCAACGATTTAGGACTTTAAAAAGGGATGATAAGCAGACTCATGTTGAGTTTGCGCGACAATTATCTTTACAGTTTAACCGCTGGTGTTCCGCCTCTGCAGTTGTGACTTTCCAAGGGCTGTGTGATCTGATTATGTTAGAGCAATTTAAAGACACAATTCCTGATCGTATTGCCACGTATATTAACGAACAGAAAGTAAAGAATGTTGCTGAAGCTGCGGTTTTGGCGGACGAGTATGTGTTGACTCACAAAAGTGTCTTTGCAGAGCCCCGTATTCGGAAAGAGTGGGGGCGTTCGGATAGATTTGGGCTTCGCTCACCGAGATACTTTGGTTCACGGGCAGAGTTCTATCCAACTCGGGTTGAGCCTGACTCCCATGGTAAAGCTGACTTTGGGCAGGACTGTCACTACTGTCAAGGTTCAGGTCATTGGAAAAACGAATGTCCACTTCTCAAGGCAAAGGGTGCTTACGCTAAATCTAAGCCTACCGCGTTAGCTGCACCTGTTCCACATCAGTTCACCCATGACTCATTTCCTCAGGCCCAAGAGAATGTGAAAGTCCATATTGATCCAGACTATTTACCTTTCATTACGGAAGGTTTTGTGTCTATGTTAGGAAGTAAAGACCTAGTGGCAGTGAAGATCCTGAGAGACACAGGAGCCTCTGAATCATTTGTGTTGGAGTCTGTGTTACCCTTTTCTGCTGAGACTGATTCAGGGAATAGTGTTCTAATTAGGGGAATAGGTTTGAACACTCTGTCAGTTCCATTGCATAAACTGATGTTGGATTGTGGGCTGGTGAAGGGTGAAGTTGTTATGGGGGTGCGTCCTTCGTTGCCTATTGAGGGTATCGACGTTATCCTTGGGAATAACTTGGCTGGTGAGCGTGTATGGCCTGTCGTGTTTCCATCTCTAGTGGTTTCCACTAAGCCGTCATTTGTTGGGATTCCTGATGAGAGTGTACAGAGTTTCCCAGAGGTGTTCTCTGCGTGTGCAGTGACACGTTCTATGGGTCGTGGCGAACTGGTCACTGCTCCGACTAATGATAATAATACAAAGTATGTCACTGTTTTCCCTGTTATCCCGTTATCTGTAACCCGCTCAGATCTAATCAATGCACAACGGAATGACCCCACGTTAGAAGAGTTGCGTGACCAAATTGTGCCTGTGGAACAGTTGGGAGATGTCGCCCATGGCTATTTTCTCCAAGAGGATGTCCTGATGAGAAAGTGGGTGTCTCATGATAGTTGTTTTCTAGGGGAGGCAATTAGTCAGGTTGTTGTACCAGTTAAGCTTCGTGAGTTGGTGTTGGAAACTTCTCACAGCGACGTTGCTGGACATATGGGGGTGAGGAAAACCTACAATCGCATATTAAGACATTTCTTTTGGCCTAGATTAAAGAGGGATGTTTCTGATTTTATCAAAACTTGTCACACCTGTCAATTAACTGGTAAGCCTAATCAAGCTATTAAACCAGTTCCATTGTTTCCTATTCCTGTACTTAGCCAACCTTTTGAGTATCTGATTATTGACTGTGTGGGTCCTCTGCCTCGTTCTAAAAAGGGTAGCAGTTACCTGTTCACTGTGATGTGTCAGACCACTAGGTTTCCTGCTGCCTATCCTCTTCGATCTATCACGACTAAATCTGTGTTAAAAGCTTTAACTCAGTTTCTCTCATTGTTTGGAATCCCTAAGGTCATTCAGAGTGATCAAGGCTCTAATTTCACCTCTAATCTGTTTAGTCAGGTTCTTCAACAGCTCCATATTAAACACAATTTGTCTAGCACCTATCACGCGCAAAGTCAAGGAGCACTGGAACGTTTCCATCAAACTCTTAAGTCTTTGTTGAGAGCTTATTGTACTGAGATGGATAAGGATTGGGAGGAGGGGTTGCCTTGGTTACTGTTAGCTGCTAGGGAAGTTTCACAGGAGAGCACAGGTTTCAGTCCAAATGACCTTGTGTTTGGACATAGGGTGCGTGGACTTTTATCCGTTCTCCAGGATGACTGGAAGTCTCCCGAGCCTCCTCAGTCCCTATTATCGTATGTGTGTGATTTCCGGCGACGGCTGTACGCCGCTGGTGAAATGGCTAAAGAGAAGTTATCATCTGCACAGGAGAGGATGAAGGGCATATTTGATCGCCGAACTGAGCCTCGTCACTTTAGTCCAGGTGACCAGGTTCTTGCTCTGCTGCCAATTGTTGGTTCTCCTTTACAAGCTAAGTTTCAAGGTCCATATACAGTGGTGCGCCAGTACACTGAGCAAAATTATCTAGTTGCCACTCCAGAACGGAGGAAAGCACACCAGCTGTGCCATGTAAATCTGTTAAAACCCTATTATGCACGTTCCTCTGAGACTGAACAGTGGGATTCTACAGAGCACGGTAAACCTGTTCTTTTGGCTGATACAGTTGTTTCCTTGGGTTCTTGTCATGCTAGATCTGGGCATGAGGAGGAAGATGTTCCTGGTCCTGACGATTGTATATTGCAGGGTAGATTAAAAAATTCAGAAACACTGGATATTTTAGACAGTCTTCTCACTCACCTACCTGATGATGGGCGTGAAGAGATGGTTGGTCTGATTCAGAGCTTTCCAGGTTTGTTTTCTGATACACCTACACGTACAAACTTAATAGAACATGATATTGACATTGGAGGTGCTGACCCCATTCGTCAGCGGTTCTATAGAGTTTCTTCAGAGAAACTACGTTGTCTGGATGCTGAGGTCAAGTACATGCTGGAGAGTAAGATAGCAGAGCCTTCTTTCTCCAGTTGGGCTTCTCCCTGTATCTTGGTCAGTAAACCGGATGGAACAAACCGATTTTGTACGGACTACCGTAAGGTAAATAGTGTCACAAAGCTAGATTCATTTCCTCTTCCTCGAATGGAGGACTGTGTTGATCAAGTCGGTGCAGCTAAGTTTGTGAGCAAATTTGACCTGTTAAAAGGCTATTGGCAGGTGCCACTGACGAGTAGGGCACGTGAAATCTCTGCCTTTATTACACCCTTTGGTCTGTACTCGTATTCGGTTATGAGTTTCGGTTTGCGCAATGCACCTGCCACTTTTCAGCGACTTATGAACAGGGTTGTCGCCGGTCTGACCGGGTGCGCTGTTTATTTGGACGATGTAGTGATATATGCAGATACTTGGGAAGAACATCTGTCCCGTATTCAAGCCTTGTTCGAACGTTTCAAGGTCCATATAGGTCCTGTTCCTAAATGTTTACGTGACTGACCATTGTAACGTATTGTCATGTTCTCTCTATCCTGTCTGCTCCTGCCTGGTCTTGTTTTCTTCTTTCCTCTTAAATGTTGCTTCCTGTGTGAAGGTTGCTGAGGTCTGTGGAGGAGGTTGGCTAGGGTGAACACATAGACCCTCATCAATTTGTGGTGCAGAAGCTGTGTCAATTTGGAACTTAGAGGCTGGTATTTTCTTCCGGGGTCCTTGTTGGTCCCGGTTTTATGGGGGAATGTGACGACCCTCCCACTCCGTCTGCTGTATTCTGTTTGTTCTTGTTTCCTTATTAGGATGCCGGTGGGCGGAGTTGGGGAGGGTCGTCAGCTACATGGGAAACACCTGGGCCAGGTGTGTCCCAGGATAAATAGACCTCCTCTACATTCATGGAGGAGACTCTCTCCATGCAGACACCATTGTAGATTGTGTTGTGGTTCTTGGTGGTCTTTTGTTTATTTGCTTTGGCACCTTTCAACAACCTGCATTATCACATTCATGCATGCAAAACACTCACTTACACTGCTGATTACTGATTACACACACCATTGTATATTATACTTAGTTACTTATTTAATAAATATATATATATTGCTACTCCTTATCTCCACGTTGTCTCTCTTTGTTACGGGCTTTGAGTCGGTTCGTG